>NW_028172748.1:15000-40000 GCF_963971535.1 Notolepis coatsorum
GCGACAGAAGTTGCTGCGCGATCGTCGCTCGAAAATCTCCTACCGTGTGGGTTGTCTCATTCAGAACAATGGACACGATACAATTCTGTCGGTCACATGGCAAAAATCGCCCGCCGTGTGTGTTGGGCTTGATGCGTTAAAAGGGGTATTCCGTCATAGACTCAGTGATGTTTTCAAGGACGAATTAGCCGCTAGAGATACGTCGGATTCTTTGGATGAGCTAATTAATCTAGCCAGGAATCTGGACACCCGTCTCCGTGAGCGCCATCGAGAGAGGGCTAGTGTTAGCCGTCCCACGCTGGCGGAATCACCCTGTTCTCCCCCCGTTCATGACATGCGAAAATTATTTCCCCCGTTCCGTGCCTCGCCCCCCTCCATCCTCTTTGGCTGCCGAACCCATGCACCTGTCTCTCTCCCAACGAGCGTCACCGCAGATTCCACTCAGGTGCCTGTTTGTATTGCGGTCAGGGGGATCACTTCCTGGTTGCCTGTCCCGTACGCCCAAACGCGCAGGCTCATCTGTGAATGTGGGGACATTGACGAGCCGAACCACCCCCTCCATTACCCGACCACGCATGCAATTTGACGCCACTCTTAGTTGGAGTAATCAGTCGATTCCATTAACAGCCTTGGTTGACTGACAAGGCTGAGAAATGTGAGTTCCATGTCCACTGCGTCGGGTTCCTGGGGTACATCATCGAGAGCAGGCCGATAAGGACGGACCCGGAGAAGATCAAGGCGGTAGCAGAATGGCCCAAACCGTCCAACCTCAAATAGCTCCATCGGTTCCTCAGGTTTGCTCATTTCTAATAAATAAATATAGTCATTAATCTGTCTGCATGAATGAAGCTCCACAGAAGTGGAGAGGTCACAGAGCTCCAGACTCTCCCCTACAACCACACAAATGCCCTAATTTGGATAAAAAGAAAGAAAAAAGTTAAATAAAATGACTTCTTTCTGTAAAATCGCTGTTCTCAATTTCTTTTTGAAACTTGTCTTACTGGTAATATGTGTTCGATGTAATGGCAGTTTGTTCGAGTTTGACATAGCTCTATACATTACAGTTTTCTTTAATGAATTCGTTTTGGGTAGTGGAAGCGTGAATCTTTCCATTTTTTCCAATCTTTCTTTTTTTCTTTCTTTGCATGTCTGGTATTATAAACGTGTTGATCTTTTGTATGTATCATCTGTGTATATAAACATATAGGCATAAACATAACATATATATAAACATATAGGCACTCTCATATTTCTACCAAAGAGGATGATGCTACAGGCCAGTCTGTCTTCCACCCTCAAACATGACACCTATTGCAGGGAGGAAAGTTTGAGAATACGTTATTGCAGTTGCACCAATTTACTTCAAAGGGGACATAGGCCTATTATGGAAATGGGTTTTGTCTATAGTCTTTGTGTGGACTTGTATGGACTTGGCAGCCTGAAATTATTTACTCGCTGGAGGGGAAAAGACTTAGATATTCCTTGCTGTTTGGCCAGGGATTAAAGTCATGATGAAGTCTGATTAACATAACTTATTGCAGTCTGTGATGTCAGAGGGGGGGGGGGGGGGGGGCAAGCAATAAATTAGCATTGATTAATCAATAAATTTGGAAGCTATGAACACTGCCTACCTACTAGATTGCCCAGTTTGTAAGAGATTCTTCCTCGTAGGTGTTGGGCCGCTCCAGGCGTGATACCTGATGACATCACAAGTCACACTGCAGGTCTGGTGACTCCGTGCTAGCTTGTAGTAGCTACTAGGGAGAGATGCCTTAACCCTTTCACTATCACTCTACCAAAGGGTTAACCCTTTCACTGCAACACTACAGAAGGATAACCCTTTCACTGCCACACGAAAAAGGGTTAACCCTTTCACTATCACTCTACCAAAGGGTTAACCCTTTCACTGCAACACTACAGAAGGATAACCCTTTCACTGCCACACGAAAAAGGGTTAACCCTTTCACTATCACACTACAGAAGGTTAACGCTTGGGGCGGCTAAGTGGCGCAGTGGGCAAGGCGCTTGCCACTAAGGCAGGAGATGCTGGGTTCGAGCCCATCTCTCGGCATTGCTACCAGCTTGGCTGGTCGTTCATACTAATACAATTGGCAGTATTAGGGGGTGGGAAGCTGGTGGGTGGGGATCGGACGTTGTGGACAGCGACTCCTACAGGTCGGTTGATGCGCCTGCGGCCTGCGCAGCAGAATCAGGAAGCAACGGGGGCGGCGTGTCCCTCCCACGCAGACCCTCGCCGCTGAGAGATCGCGCTGTGCAGGTGAAAAGATGCGACAGCTGCCTCCTCGTGTACCGGAGGGGACACGTGATGCAAGGCTTTGTCCACATTGCAGCCGACCAGTGGGAGGCATAGTCTAACAACGTTCGAGACGGGGGAGGGTAGAATTGGACAATACGAAATTGGGATGGGAGAAAAATAGAAAATGGGAGAAAAAGTAGATAAAAAAAAAAAAGGTTAACCCTACAGAAGGTTATACCTTTCACTACCACGCTGCAGAAGGTTAACCCTTTCACTACCACACTACAGACGCTTTCTCTACTACACTGCAGTGTGGTAGTGAAAGGTTAACCATCTGTAGTGTGGCAGTGAAAGGGTTAACCCGCTGTAGTGTGGTAGTGAAAGGGCTAATGTGGGGGACATACCCAGAATGCCTTGCAGTCCAACGAAGACCAAGCACCCGTTGGGATGCTTTTAACACATGCATACTACAACATAGACCCTCTTTGTGATTGTAATGTTACAATAGACCCATTTGACTGTAGTTACATTAGCAAAGACACACAGCATGCTAGTCACTAACGTTACCACTCAGTTAAAATGCTGTGATTGATTGATTGAATAGTTTATTGATTTAAATGAATAACACATACAATTTCACAGGTATACATATCAGCCCACCATTTACCAATAGGATTAAAAAAACACAATAAAGCCATAGACTTGTTTCCATTGCGGTCCTTCGTCATTGGTGTCCATGGAGTTATGTCCTGGTGTATGGACGTGGTGTTTGTAGTGTCTGTGGCCCTGTCCACACGAGCGCTGGATTTAATGTAACCGAAGTTTGAAAAAAATAAAACTCCGTCCACACAGGTGAACACAGGTGAACAACTGCATATAATTGCGTACCCACGGCAGGCTGGAAAAACCAGCAACCGATACATGTAGTACAATGCCAAAACAGTAGGCGGCGATGTTGTTCAGACATGAAGGCCATTTCAACCAATCAGAAAAGATTGAACGCTCACTACACTTCCTGTTTAGCCGCCATCTTTAAATGTCATTTTGCCAACGGAGTATATATTTTTCAGCAAAGAAAGAAACTGCAATAAAAGTGCAATAAATAAACGGATACATTCACTGTGTGTTCTGCCTCTCATTTGTTGATGAAACAAAACCAACTCAGCAACACAATTTACCACCAAGAGCGGATAGTTTAGTCTCACAAAAGACAGCCGGTGTTGTTAGCTACATGCTAATGTGAATGGCTATATCTATGTATAATATATAGCTTAAATGCTAACGTAATGTGGTAACGTTACCGCTATGAATGGATGCAAAACGTTATTTAACACATTGCAGAATGGGTACAATACAATACGGCTCAATACAAACAATTGTTAAGGGGGTGCAGTCTGGACTGGGTTCCTTATAACAATAACTTGACAACACATTTAGCCGCAGCTACATGTTTACTCTGAGCATCAGGTCAGGAATGCGACAACAGACACCAGTCGATCACAACACTCTTCAACACAGACGATACGTTTCGAACAAAAGTTTGTTACAATAATTTTCATATAACGCTACTTGGGACAGCTCTGCTGTAAACACTGGTGTAGCTGGCTCTGCTCTAATCTCTCTACCCCGTGCTCGGTTGTTGACAGTCTGCCGTGAACATGGGAAATAATTGCGACAGCTCTGCTGTAAACACTGGGAATAACCTCAGTTGCTACACCCACACGCAACTGCAAAACCGCAAAACTTCACCCTGGACTCCGGTTTTCAAAGACCGCGGTTGCAGTGTAGCAAATCCCCGGTTGTGTGTGGCCGAACAGTGCAACTGCGCACATACAATCATGGTTACATTAAATCAAGTTTCAAGTTTCAAGTTTCTTTAATAGTTGTCATACAGAAGTACAGAATACTTTCATACAAAATGCTTCTTACTGTTACGCTCCAGAGACTGTGCTAGACAAGATAGTATCAAATAACATAGTATAGCATGTAATTTAGAAGAAGAAAATGAGGTCACAGTGTTCGGTATAGACATATGTACAATGTTCTGAGTTACCATATAATATACAATACTATGCAGTGTACTAATGTACAGTACTATATAGTGCAAAGCAAAAATGGGATGAGGTACAATTTAGGTACAATTTACAGTAAGGTGTACGAGTTGTAGTGCAATCCTTCATCAATAAATATAAAGTGTGGGGAGTGGGTGCTACAGTGTGTTTGTTTAAAGTGGGTGTGTGCTATAAAGTGTGTGGAGTGGGTGCTACAGTGTGTTTGTTTAAAGTGAGTGTGTGCGTGTGGATGTGTGTGCTATGTGCGTTTGGTGGTTGTTGTTGTGTAGTGTTCATTGTTCGTTTAGCAGCCTGATGGCCTGGGGATAGAAGCTTCTTCTGAGTCTTTCTGTGCTTGCCTTGAGACTCCGGTATCGCTTGCCTGACCGCAGCAGTTCAAAGAGGCAGTTGTTCGGGTGACTGGAGTCTTTAATGATTCTCTTAGCCTTGCCCTTGCAACGCTTGTTGTAAATGTTCTGGAGGGTGGACAGGGCCTGTGTGTCGGGGTGTGTGGTACAGTATACAACAGTGGTTCCCAAAGTGGGGGTCGCGAGATGATTTCCAGAATGTATTGATTTCATAGAATGTGTGAAATAGGCATATAATTAAAAACAATAAAAATATATTTTAAAATACATTAAACTGGTCAAAGAAATGCGTTTGAAATGTAAAACAATAGACCTAAAATGCTGATAATAAATCATATTCAGCCTATGGATTTCCTTTGTCCTACATAATGCACGTCATAGCTACGGCGCGTGCGACACACTGTGGTGCCTGTTTGAGCTGCGGGATGAGGCGCGCTTGTTTCTGACGGAAAATGCGTCCCAGCTCGCTGCCAACCTCTCCGGTCCCGACTGGATAACAAGGCTAGCATATTTGCTAAAATGAATGGACTTAATCTGTCACTACAAGGTGAGAACACAAGCATTCTGTCGCTCAATAAAATACAAGTGTTCACGAGGAAACTCGAGCGCCGGAATATCACAAGTAGAAATGGGCTGGATTTATATTTAACAGAAGCTAAAACACAACATGACTGAAGCTAAAACACAACATGACTGAAGCTAAAACACAACATGACTGAAGCTAAAACACAACATGACTGAAGCTGAAACACAACATGACTGAAGCTAAAACACAACATGACTGAAGCTGAAACACAACATGACTGAAGCTGAAACACAACATGACTGAAGCTGAAACACAACATGACTGAAGCTGAAACACAACATGACTGAAGCTAAAACACAACATGACTGAAGCTAAAATACAACATGACTGAAGCTGAAACACAACATGACTGAAGCTGAAACACAACATGACTGAAGCTAAAACACAACATGACTGAAGCTAAAACACAACATGACTGAAGCTGAAACACAACATGACTGAAGCTAAAACACAACATGACTGAAGCTGAAACACAACATGACTGAAGATGAAACTAAAACACAACATGACTGAAGCTAAAACACAACATGACTGAAGCTAAAACACAACATGACTGAAGATGAAGCTAAAACACAACATGACTGAAGATGAAGCTAAAACACAACATGACTGAAGCTAAAACACAACATGACTGAAGCTGAAACACAACAAGACTGAAGCTAAAACACAACATGACTGAAGCTAAAACACAACATGACTGAAGCTAAAACACAACATGACTGAAGCTAAAACACAACATGACTGAAGCTGAAGCTGAAACACAACATGACTGAAGATGAAGCTAAAACACAACATGACTGAAGATGAAGCTAAAACACAACATGACTGAAGCTAAAACACAACATGACTGAAGCTAAAACACAACATGACTGAAGCTAAAACACAAGATGACTGAAGCTAAAACACAACATGACTGAAGCTAAAACACAACATGACTGAAGCTAAAATACAACATGACTGAAGCTAAAACACAACATGACTGAAGCTAAAACACAACATGACTGAAGCTAAAACACAACATGACTGAAGCTAAAACACAACATGACTGAAGCTAAAACACAACATGACTGAAGCTGAAGCTAAAACATGACTGAAGCTAAAACACAACATGGGTGAAGCTAAAACACAACATGACTGAAGCTAAAACACAACATGACTGAAGCTAAAACACAACATGACTGAAGCTAAAACACAACATGACTGAAGCTGAAACACAACATGACTGAAGCTAAAACACAACATGACTGAAGCTAAAACACAACATGACTGAAGCTAAAACACAACATGACTGAAGCTAAAACACAACATGACTGAAGCTAAAACACAACATGACTGAAGCTGAAGCTGAAACACAACATGACTGAAGCTAAAACATAACATGACTGAAGCTGAAGCTAAAACACAACATGACTGAAGCTAAAACACAACATGACAGAAGCTAAAACACAACATGACTGAAGCTAAAACACAACATGACTGAAGCTAAAACACAACATGACTGAAGCTAAAACACAACATGACTGAAGCTAAAACACAACATGACTGAAGCTAAAACACAACATGACTGAAGCTAAAACACAACATGACTGAAGCTAAAACACAACATGACTGAAGCTAAAACACAACAAGACTGAAGCTAAAACACAACATGACTGAAGCTAAAACACAACATGACTGAAGCTAAAACACAACATGACTGAAGCTAAAACACTACATGACTGAAGCTAAAACACAACATGACTGAAGCTAAAACACAACATGACTGAAGCTGAAACACAACATGACTGAAGCTAAAACACAACATGCTGAAGCTAAAACACAACATGACTGAAGCTAAAACACAACATGACTGAAGCTAAAACACATCATGACTGAAGCTGAAGCTAAAACACAACATGACTGAAGCTAAAACACAACATGACTGAAGCTGAAACACAACATGACTGAAGCTAAAACACAAGATGATTGAAGCTAAAACACAACATGACTGAAGCTAAAACACAACATGACTGAAGCTAAAACACAACATGACTGAAGCTAAAACACAACATCACTGAAGCTAAAACACAACATGACTGAAGCTAAAACACAACATGACTCAAGCTAAAACACAACATGACTGAAGCTAAAACACAACATGACTGAAGCTAAAACACAACATGACTGAAGCTGAAACACAACATGACTGAAGCTAAAACACAACATGACTGAAGCTGAAGCTGAAACACAACATGACTGAAGCTAAAACACAACATGACTGAAGCTGAAACACAACATGACTGAAGCTAAAACACAACATGACTGAAGCTAAACCACAACATGACTGAAGCTGAAACACAACATGACTGAAGCTGAAGCTGAAACACAACATGACTGAAGCTGAAGCTGAAACATGACTGAAGCTAAAACACAACATGACTGAAGCTGAAGCTGAAACGCAACATGACTGAAGCTGAAACACAACATGACTGAAGCTGAAACACAACATGACTGAAGCTGAAACACAACATGACTGAAGCTGAAACACAACATGACTGAAGCTGAAGCTGAAACACAACATGACTGAAGCTGAAACACAACATGACTGAAGCTGAAGCTGAAACACAACATGACTGAAGCTAAAACACAACATGACTGAAGCTGAAACACAACATGACTGAAGCTGAAACACAACATGACTGAAGCTGAAACACAACATGACTGAAGCTGAAACACAACATGACTGAAGCTAAAACACATCATGACTGAAGCTGAAACACAACATGACTGAAGCTAAAACACAACATGACTGAAGCTAAAACACAACATGACTGAAGCTGAAGCTGAAACACAACATGACTGAAGCTAAAACACAACATGACTGAAGCTAAAACACAACATGACTGAAGCTGAAACACAACATGACTGAAGCTGAAACACAACATGACTGAAGCTAAAACACAACATGACTGAAGCTAAAACACAACATGACTGAAGCTGAAACACAACATGACTGAAGCTAAAACACAACATGACTGAAGCTGAAGCTGAAACACAACATGACTGAAGCTGAAACACAACATGACTGAAACAGAACCTCTAATCCTCTGCTCCGCGCCGGACTCTTCACCTCACACTGCGGAAATTAAATGCTTTCCCAGTTGCTGCAATTTCTCAAGTTCCACAGCAGACAGCTGTTTCCATCTGCAGGTCTGGAGAGAGGGAGAGAGGGAGGGAGGGAGGGGTGGTGGGGGTGGGGGAGGAAGGAGGGGAAGGGCATGTTTTGCTGGATCTTCGCAGATTCCACTGCGATTAAGAGCACCTTCTCTCCTCTCCTCCACATAATGCCTTTGAAAGGGATCTTGAGGATTACTAATTGGATTAAATGGAGCTGGTGACATATATTGCACTTTTCACTATTACAGAGCCCCTATAATCTCACCCGTTTGGGAAGAAATCAAAGCTCCTCTTCCCAGTTCCAAGTGCGAGCTGACCAATATAGGTCACTGACACCACGATGCAGAGGAAAATATAGATTTAAATTTTTTTGCATGTTGAATTCATATACAGTAGATACATGAATGAAATATTCACGCTTGTTATCTTGTCCACCTTAGCTAATATAATTCAGTGGCCCTTCTCTTGGGTGTACCTGGCCCTTCTCTTGGACGTACCTGGCCCTTCTTTTGGGTGTACCTGGCCCTTCTTTTGGGTGTACCTGGCCCTTCTCTTGGACGTACCTGGCCCTTCTCTTGGACGTACCTGGCCCTTCTCTTGGACGTACCTGGCCCTTCTTTTGGGTGTACCTGGCCCTTCTTTTGGGTGTACCTGGCCCTTCTCTTGGGTGTACATGGCCCTTCTCTTGGACGTACCTGGCCCTTCTTTTGGGTGTACCTGGCCCTTCTTTTGGGTGTACATGGCCCTTCTCTTGGGTGTACATGGCCCTTCTTTTGGGTGTACCTGGCCCTTCTCTTGGGTTTACATGGCCCTTCTCTTGGGTGTACCTGGCCCTTCTCTTGGGTGTACCTGGCCCTTCTCTTGGGTGTACCTGGCCCTTCTCTTGGGTGTACCTGGCCCTTCCCTTGGGTGTACCTGGCCCTTCTCTTGGACATACCTGGCCCTTCCCTTGGGTGTACCTGGCCCTTCTCTTGGACGTACCTGGCCCTTCTCTTGGGTGTACCTGACCCTTCTCTTGAACGTACATGGCCCTTCTCTTGGGTGTACATGGCCCTTCTCTTGGACGTACCTGGCCCTTCTCTTGGGTGTACATGGCCCTTCTCTTGGGTGTACCTGGCCCTTCTCTTGGGTGTACATGGCCCTTCTCTTGGGTGTACCTGGCCCTTCTCTTGGACGTACATGGCCCTTCTCTTGGACGTACCTGGCCCTTCTCTTGGGTGTACCTGGCCCTTCTTTTGGGTGTACATGGCCCTTCTGTTGGGTGTACATGGCCCTTCTTTTGGGTGTACCTGGCCCTTCTCTTGGGTTTACATGGCCCTTCTCTTGGACGTACCTGGCCCTTCTCTTGGACGTACCTGGCCCTTCTCTTGGACGTACCTGGCCCTTCTCTTGGGTGTACCTGGCCCTTCTCTTGGACGTACCTGGCCCTTCTCTTGGACGTACCTGGCCCTTCTCTTGGGTGTACCTGGCCCTTCTCTTGGACGTACCTGGCCCTTCTCTTGGACGTACATGGCCCTTCTCTTGGACGTACATGGCCCTTCTCTTGGACGTACATGGCCCTTCTCTTGGGTGTACATGGCCCTTCTCTTGGACGTACCTGGCCCTTCTCTTGGACGTACCTGGCCCTTCTCTTGGACGTACCTGGCCCTTCTCTTGGGTGTACCTGGCCCTTCTCTTGGACGTACATGGCCCTTCTCTTGGACGTACCTGGCCCTTCTCTTGGGTGTACCTGGCCCTTCTCTTGGACGTACCTGGCCCTTCTCTTGGACGTACATGGCCCTTCTCTTGGACGTACATGGCCCTTCTCTTGGGTGTACCTGGCCCTTCTCTTGGACGTACCTGGCCCTTCTCTTGGACGTACCTGGCCCTTCTCTTGGACGTACATGGCCCTTCTCTTGGGCGTACCTGGCTCTTCCCTTGGGTGTACCTGGCCCTTCTCTTGGACGTACATGGCCCTTCTCTTGGATGTACATGGCCCTTCTCTTGGGTGTACCTGGCCCTTCTCTTGGGCGTACCTGGCCCTTCTCTTGGGCGTACCTGGCTCTTCCCTTGGGCGTACCTGGCCCTTCTCTTGGACGTACATGGCCGTTCTCTTGGACGTATATGGCCCTTCTCTTGGACGTACATGGCCCTTCTCTTGGGTGTACCTGGCCCTTCTCTTGGGTGTACCTGGCCCTTCTCTTGGGCGTACATGGCCCTTCTCTTGGGTGTACATGGCCCTTCTCTTGGACGTACATGGCCCTTCTTTTGGGTGTACCTGGCCCTTCTCTTGGGTTTACATGGCCCTTCTCTTGGACGTACCTGGCCCTTCTCTTGGACGTACCTGGCCCTTCTCTTGGACGTACCTGGCCCTTCTCTTGGGTGTACCTGGCCCTTCTCTTGGGTGTACCTGGCCCTTCTCTTGGGTGTACCTGGCCCTTCCCTTGGGTGTACCTGGCCCTTCTCTTGGACATACCTGGCCCTTCCCTTGGGTGTACCTGGCCCTTCTCTTGGACGTACCTGGCCCTTCTCTTGGGTTTACATGGCCCTTCTCTTGGGTGTACCTGGCCCTTCTCTTGGGTGTACCTGGCCCTTCTCTTGGGTGTACCTGGCCCTTCTCTTGGGTGTACCTGGCCCTTCCCTTGGGTGTACCTGGCCCTTCTCTTGGACATACCTGGCCCTTCCCTTGGGTGTACCTGGCCCTTCTCTTGGACGTACCTGGCCCTTCTCTTGGGTGTACCTGACCCTTCTCTTGAACGTACATGGCCCTTCTCTTGGGTGTACATGGCCCTTCTCTTGGACGTACCTGGCCCTTCTCTTGGGTGTACATGGCCCTTCTCTTGGGTGTACCTGGCCCTTCTCTTGGGTGTACATGGCCCTTCTCTTGGGTGTACCTGGCCCTTCTCTTGGACGTACATGGCCCTTCTCTTGGACGTACCTGGCCCTTCTCTTGGGTGTACCTGGCCCTTCTTTTGGGTGTACATGGCCCTTCTGTTGGGTGTACATGGCCCTTCTTTTGGGTGTACCTGGCCCTTCTCTTGGGTTTACATGGCCCTTCTCTTGGACGTACCTGGCCCTTCTCTTGGACGTACCTGGCCCTTCTCTTGGACGTACCTGGCCCTTCTCTTGGGTGTACCTGGCCCTTCTCTTGGACGTACCTGGCCCTTCTCTTGGACGTACCTGGCCCTTCTCTTGGGTGTACCTGGCCCTTCTCTTGGACGTACCTGGCCCTTCTCTTGGACGTACATGGCCCTTCTCTTGGACGTACATGGCCCTTCTCTTGGACGTACATGGCCCTTCTCTTGGGTGTACATGGCCCTTCTCTTGGACGTACCTGGCCCTTCTCTTGGACGTACCTGGCCCTTCTCTTGGACGTACCTGGCCCTTCTCTTGGGTGTACCTGGCCCTTCTCTTGGACGTACATGGCCCTTCTCTTGGACGTACCTGGCCCTTCTCTTGGGTGTACCTGGCCCTTCTCTTGGACGTACCTGGCCCTTCTCTTGGACGTACATGGCCCTTCTCTTGGACGTACATGGCCCTTCTCTTGGGTGTACCTGGCCCTTCTCTTGGACGTACCTGGCCCTTCTCTTGGACGTACCTGGCCCTTCTCTTGGACGTACATGGCCCTTCTCTTGGGCGTACCTGGCTCTTCCCTTGGGTGTACCTGGCCCTTCTCTTGGACGTACATGGCCCTTCTCTTGGATGTACATGGCCCTTCTCTTGGGTGTACCTGGCCCTTCTCTTGGGCGTACCTGGCCCTTCTCTTGGGCGTACCTGGCTCTTCCCTTGGGCGTACCTGGCCCTTCTCTTGGACGTACATGGCCGTTCTCTTGGACGTATATGGCCCTTCTCTTGGACGTACATGGCCCTTCTCTTGGGTGTACCTGGCCCTTCTCTTGGGTGTACCTGGCCCTTCTCTTGGGCGTACATGGCCCTTCTCTTGGGTGTACATGGCCCTTCTCTTGGACGTACATGGCCCTTCTCTTGGACGTACCTGGCCCTTCTCTTGGGTGTACCTGGCCCTTCTCTTGGACGTACCTGGCCCTTCTCTTGGGTGTACCTGGCCCTTCTCTTGGGTGTACATGGCCCTTCTCTTGGGTGTACCTGGCCCTTCTCTTGGGTGTACCTGGCCCTTCTCTTGGGTGTACCTGGCCCTTCTCTTGGACGTACATGGCCCTTCTCTTGGGCGTACCTGGCCCTTCTCTTGGACGTACATGGCCCTTCTCTTGGGTGTACATGGCCCTTCTCTTGGGTGTACCTGGCCCTTCTCTTGGGCGTACCTGGCCCTTCTCTTGGACGTACCTGGCCCTTCTCTTGGACGTACCTGGCTCTTCCCTTGGGTGTACCTGGCCCTTCTCTTGGACATACATGGCCCTTCTCTTGGGCGTACATGGCCCTTCTCTTGGGTGTACCTGGCCCTTCTCTTGGACGTACATGGCCCTTCTCTTCGACGTACTTGGCCCTTCTCTTGGGCGTACCTGGCCCTTCTCTTGGGTGTACCTGGCCCTTCTCTTGGACGTACATGGCCCTTCTCTTCGATGTACTTGGCCCTTCTCTTGGGCGTACCTGGCCCTTCTCTTGGGTGTACCTGGCCCTTCTCTTGGACGTACATGGCCCTTCTCTTCGACGTACATGGCCCTTCTCTTGGGTGTACCTGGCCCTTCTCTTGGGTGTACCTGGCCCTTCTCTTGGACGTACATGGCCCTTCTCTTCGATGTACTTGGCCCTTCTCTTGGGTGTACCTGGCCCTTCTCTTGGGTGTACCTGGCCCTTCTCTTGGACGTACCTGGCCTTTCTCTTGGACGTACCTGGCCCTTCTCTTGGGTGTACCTGGCCCTTCTCTTGGACGTATATGGCCCTTCTCTTGGACGTACATGGCCCTTCTCTTGGACGTACATGGCCCTTCTCTTGGACGTACCTGGCCCTTCTCTTGGACGTACCTGGCCCTTCTCTTGGACGTACCTGGCCCTTCTCTTGGGTGTACATGGCCCTTCTCTTGGACGTACAGGGCCCTTCTCTTGGGTGTACCTGGCCCTTCTCTTGGGTGTACCAGGCCCTTCTCTTGGGTGTACCTGGCCCTTCTCTTGGACGTACCTGGCCCTTCTCTTGGATGTACCTGGCCCTTCTCTTGGACGTACCTGGCCCTTCTCTTGGGTGTACCTGGCCCTTCTCTTGGACGTATATGGCCCTTCTCTTGGACGTACCTGGCCCTTCTCTTGGGTGTACCTGGCCCTTCTCTTGGACGTACCTGGCCCTTCTCTTGGGCGTACATGGCCCTTCTCTTGGACGTACATGGCCCTTCTCTTGGGTGTACCTGGCCCTTCTCTTGGACATACCTGGCCCTTCTCTTGGACGTACATGGCAGAAGACACTGGGACTGGAGGATGTGGCACTGGTGGTGGAGTTCTTCTACCCATCCAGCACTGATGTCGTAATCAGCCTGTGATGGTGGGAGGGGGGGGGGGGGGGGGTTCTTTGGGGGCAGTGGCAGCAGATAGTATTTCTCTCTGGGCAAACGGTGCTGCCCAAACAGAGGCCTCTTTGTTGCCCCCTCCCTCCCCCTCCCTTCCCCTCCCTTCCCATCCTTTCCACTCCCTTCCCCTCCCTTCCCCTCCCTCCCCCTCCCTTCCCCTCCCTTCCCCTCCCTCCCCCTCCCTTCCCCTCCCTCCCCCTCCCTTCCCCTCCCTTCCCCTCCCAACCCTAAGAATGGCTTTCACTATGCAATTGTGGAGGTAATTCCAGAGCTGTGCACCATGAGGTTTTCTTCTCTCTCTCTCTCTTCCCCTGCCTATATCGACGATTTAATATATAATATCGTGACCGGCAATCAGGAAGATCTCTCTCTCAGACCCCCCCCCCCCCCGGGTATCAGCACTCTGTGAACAAACACAGTAAGTAGTAAGTAAGTAAGTAAGTATTTATAAAGCACCTTTCATACATGTCATGTAGCTCAAAGTGCTGTACACAAACATAGGCATATATAACGATAAAAGCAATAAAGTCACAGTGATCAGTTAAGATCAATGTTTTAAAAAAATAATAATAATAATAATAATAATAACGTAAAAATGAAAATAACGTAAAAATGAAAACAGTCATTTGCTTACCAGTTTGGGAGAACAGGTCCGCACAAACATGTCCGCTCAGTAGCAACCGGAAGTGCACTAAACCAATGCACTTGTACGGTAGGTAGCAATGTTTAGCTCTTATAACGCTAGTGTAGTTACGTTTTTATCAGTGGTCAGAGTTGGGTCCACAGGACTTTTCCAAGTCCCATGGATCCATCAGTGGCTGTGTATTGTGTGCGTATGTACCCGTTCCCTCATGTGGTCAGTGGCCAGAGTTGGGTCCACAGGACTTATCCAAGCCCCATGGATCCATCAGTGGCCGCGTATTGTGTGCGTATGTACCCGTTCCCTCATCTAAAGAGTTGGGTCCACAAGACTTTTCCAAGCCTTACGGATCCATCAGTGGTCATCTATTGTGTGCGTATGTACCCGTTCCTTCATCTAAAAAGTTGGGTCCACAAGGCTTATCCTAGCCTCATGGATCCATCAGGTTTTTCCAAGCCATAACTATTTGTAAGCTAGACTGTATAGGTACGTTTTTAATTTTCCTTTAAAAATGTGTATGGAGCTGGCGTTTCTGATGTGTGTTGGTAGTGTGTTCCATAGTTTTGGGGCATAGTTGGCAAATGCCATACTTCCTATCCTCTTTTGGTTTCTGGGCGTGTCTAGTAAACCTGTAGTGGATGACCGTAGCGTTCTTGAGGGCAGATAACTAACTAGGGAATTTGCTATGTATTTTGGGCCTTGCTCATTAAGAGCTTTATATGTTAGGAAAAGGACCTTAAAATCAATTCTATGAGTTATTGGAAGCCAGTGCAGAGTGGCTAGGACTGGAGTGATATGTTCTCTTCTCCTTGTATGAGTTAGTAATCGAGCTGCAGAGTTTTGGATAAGCTGAAGCTTCCCAATGGTTGCTTTGGGAAGACCAGTGAACAGTGAATTACAATAGTCAAGCCGACTTGATACAAAAGCATGAATAAGTTTCTCTGCATCCTTTTTATTTACGAAAGGTCTTACTTTCGCTATGTTTCTTAGGTGGAAGAATGACGTTTTCATGGCCTTATTTATATGAGACTTAAAGGTCAGGTCTGAGTCCAAGATGACACCTAGGCTTGTAACCTCAGTCTTTACGTAGGATGACAGACTCCCCAGGTTTTCACACAGCACTTCCCTTTTCGCTTTTGGATTTCAGTCTTGCTTCCGTTTAATTTTAGGAAGTTATTGTTCATCCACTTGTTTATTGCTAACAGACTATTTGTAATGGACTGTATGGCTGTAGTGTTATTTGGTTCTGCGGAGATATATAGTTGTGTATCATCAGCATAACTATGGAAGCATACATTGTGGTCTCGAATGATGTCCCAGAGGGGCAGCATATATAGTGAGAAGAGTAATGGACCAAAGCAGCTTCCTTGTGCAACTCCAAAGCTGCTGTCATGTTCCTCGGATACATTGTCTCCAAGCTTAACATAGAACCTTCTCCCCTTAATGTATGTTATGAGCCAATTTAGTACATGATTGGAAAAGCCAACCAGTCTTTCAAGACTGATATTATGGTCAATCGTATCGAACGCTGCACTAAGGTCCAATAGGACAAGAATTGAGACTTTGCCAGCATCGGAGTTTAGCCTGAGGTCGCTAACTATTTTAGTAAGGGCAGTTTCAGTGCTGTGATTTGTTCTGAAACCTGATTGTAATTCCTCCATGATGTTATTATCTTTGAGAAAGGAGTTTATTTGTACTGAGACTATCTTTTCTAATATCTTGCTGATAAATGGAAGGTTCGATATTGGCCTATAGCTTTTTAGTTCGTTTACATCTAAGTTTGTTTTCTTTAGTAGTGGTTTTACTACAGCCGTTTTAAATGCATCTGGAAAAGTGCCTGTTTGAAGCGACATATTTATGATTTCAAGGACATGATTTGAGACACTATCGAACACCCGCTTGAGAAATGCTGTTGGTATAGGATCGAGGCAGGAGGTGGCGGAATTACACTCAGAGACAATCTTACAGAGGTCAGGTAATGTAATACATGTGAATTCCCCCATAGTTATCTCAGGTGGGTTTTCACTCACAGCCAGATCTATATCAGCGGTAATGCTTGCTCTAATCAATGATATTTTTTCATTAAAGAAAACTGCGAACTCTTCACATTTTGTGGCTGATTGCTGCGGTATATGGGGGGGTGGTATGTTAATCAGCCGGTCGATGGTGGAAAAAAGTACCCTGGAGTTACCCATATTTTCTGAGATCATTTTGGAAAAATATTCCTTTCTCGCAAGTTGTATTGCCTTATTGTATGCGCCCATGGTGTCTTTGTATAAATTAAAGTGAGCTGTGAGTTTGAATTTCCTCCATTTTCGCTCGGCTATCCTACATTTTCTCTTGTTATCTTTAACATTGGTTTTATTTAACCATGGAGAGATTTTATCAGTTTTTACCTTTTTAACCTTCAGAGGGGCAACAGTATTTAACACTGTTGACACGGTGCTGTGGAAGTTTTGCACTTTCTGATTTAAGGAGGATTCACTGCATTGGTCATATGATTTCATCATACTAGAGAATTTTGCTTCAGCTCTAGCGTCCAGAAGCCTTCTGTGAACTAGGAATTCGCTTCTGGTCTTATGTAATATTAGGCTTGTACCATAGAACACACAATAATGGTCAGAAATTGGAATTTGTTTTACTGATACATTCTCAATGTTTAGCTCTGTTGTTATTAGTAGGTCCAGAGTGTTGCCATGTTGGTGGGTGGCCTCGTGAACATGTTGCATCAGTCCAAAACTGTCCAGTAGGTTCAGAAACTCACAACCCCTGGGGTCATCCTTTTTGTTGATATGAATGTTTAGATCTCCATTAAGAATGATTCTATCATACCTGGTAATGCAGATCGATATGAGTTCTGAAAATTCCTGTATGAAGAGTGGCGAGTACCTTGGTGGTCGATACAATGTCACACATATTACTGGCATTTCTGTTTTCAATACAATAGCAAGGTATTCAAATGATAAAAATGTTCCCAGGTCAATATCATTGCACACAAATTGAGTGGAGATGATTGCTGCTATTCCGCCTCCCCTCCCACTCTGTCTGTTTGATTGATAGAATTTTAAATTGGAAGGGCAGGTCTCAATCAGTGTTGCTACACAAGTGATATTGTCTAACCATGTCTCTACTAAAAACATACAATGTACACCATGTTTTACTATGAGTTCATTTATCAGAAATGATTTTTGTTTCAGCGCTCTAACGTTGAACAGTGCTAGTTTTAGCTGTACGGGTTCTGTAGTGGGGCGTGAGATAGTCTGTGGTTGAACACTGATATTGATAAGGTTAGATTTACATATGGGACGTGATAATGAGTAATTGATTAGTCTTTTGGTGATCAGAATCGGGATGACACTCAACGTGTTTCTTTGTAGCTTAGGCTGCTTCTGTATATAGTCTACAGAGCTAGATATGGTTGGTTGTCAGGCCAGTGATGCTACACTTTGTATGACGTTATGTATTAGCACATTTACCCCTGATATGTTTGGATGGATGCCATCGGGTCTGTAATGGTCTTTCCTGGACCAGAGCAGATCAAAGTTATTTATATAGCAAAGTCCTATAGTTGTACAGTAGGTCTGTAGCCATTTGTGCAACCAGAACAGACGGCTAAATCGCTCAGATCCACGACCTATGGATGGAATGGGGCCAGACACAATGCATATTTTACCCAGGCTTTCAATAGTGAGTATTAGTGATTCAAAGTCAGATTGGAGTTTAGCGGATTGTCTAGCCATTACGTCATTTGCTCCGATATGAATGATAACGGTGTGGGCGGACGGATATCTGTCGATGATTTCGGGAGTACACTCAAGTAAGTCAGTAACTTTTAAACCGGAAAAACAATATGTAATGCTGTGTGGTATTTGCAAAAACCTGGTGATGGAATCTCCGATGAGTAGGATCTCTGGCTGTTCATGGATGCATTCTCCGTCGTAGATGGCCAGGTTTCTATGGTGAAAAGCCGCAGGAGTAGCGTCTGCATTGTTGGCGGGGTTTGATGGTTGGTCGGGCAGCAGCGCCGTGTGGAGGGGCTCGTTCACAGCGGCATTTCTATCGATAACACTCGCCGTTTGAATGATCGTACTGGCATGGGCTGCAGAGCACCGCAGATGAGGACGTTTAAATTTTGGGGAGTCGGACCCATCGCGTGAGTCTGGGGAATTTGGCGATGCGAGAGCAAACAGGGCAGAGCGCTTTCTGCTCCGGGTTGCAGATATATTTCCATGGTTGAGTCGTGAGCTGGAGAGGGCCGCCGTCCTGGCAGCTTCGCTTGGAGCCTGGCTAGTAGCTAGGCTAGTAGCTAGCATCGGATAGTCTTTGAGCAAAGCTACAGTACTAGCAGGAGACGGAAACGAGGGAGAGCCTAGGAGGCTGGGATCATTACAAAGAGGATTGAATCGGTTTGATAGTTGAGGTGAATCAACGGGATCATATAGAGGAAGGGAGAGCTTCCTTCGGCCCCTCACCACTGTCGCCCAGGAGGGACTACTGGTGCAGCCTGCGTCCGCTTGTTCCATGCTAGCCAGCCTGGACATGAGCTCCGTTTGACGCTTGAGAAGATCCATTACTAGTATCTCGATGGTCTTCAGTTCCGTTCGCATTTCTGCGACATCTGACGTTGGAGCCATTTCCTCGGGGGAGTTTAGCACTGTGAGTACTGTAGCGTGTAGCTGTAGCTATGGCAACAACAAGCTCCGATAGCTTAGGTCACGTCCAGTAAAAAGTCACATAAAACCAATAAATCCAACAGCATAAACGATAAGAGCAAAAGTCACAGTGATCAGTTAAGATCACTGGTTAAAAAATGGTAGAAAGAAAGAAAACAGTCTAAAGTTTGAAAGTTTGGGAGGTCCGCAAAAACACGTCCGTTCAGTAGCAACCGGAAGTGTAGTGGATCCAACCAACTAACACACAGGAATGCACAGTGATGACAGCGCTACCTTACTAGACAACACAACCGTTTGAAAGATACACTGATACAATGTGAGGTTCACCACAGTCACCAATAACAACCACCAGAATAATTATTAAAGACATTCTGTACTGTGACTGTTAAGATTTGTACTATAATCCTGTGTTATTGTTTTTGTGCTACACATGCATGTTATACACTTGCCATGTCAGTTTGACTTTAAAACATCTTGTTCCTGCAAACTCTTCTGTCTTTGTATGAACCCGTATCTGCATGTAAGGTCAAGAGCACATTGTGGTTAAACACTTCTAATGAGGGGAGGGTCGCTTCTGCCAAAGCTCTAATTCTTGCTTTCTTTGCTAAGAACTGTCTATTCTATCTCTGGCTCTGTGTGTATGTGACCAACAATGTATAGATGTCATGTACTCAACGTACTCCATTTACTCAATAAACTCATAACAAACCTGTGAGCCTGCCTTGGTGTCACTTTGTTCACCTCTGTAATGGCTTTAGGCAAACCATTCATTGATGAAGTGATGTCACTGGTCTGTTGATCAATCGCAACAAATTCTAGTCAATTCTCTTTTCCAAAACAGGAAGAAGTTGCATTAAATGATCAATACTCAAGCGCTACAGAACCTCTACATAGTGGACTACATTCACGCCAATCAAAGTGATCAGGTGGAGTCCAGTGTTCCTTTATTGATCCCCTTGTTCCTTTATTGATCCCCTTGTTCCCAGTGGCGGCCCGTGGATGCTTCGCCACTAGGGGCGCTATACCAAACATTTTGCAAACATGTACAGTACCACGCAACCGACTCATGAACGAGTCGCTCAGCTGTTACTACAACAACACACAACCAGTCAAATAAAGTATAGTCTAATTCACAACTTGAAACACAATATATAAATAGAAAAGTTAGAAACAAAACTCGCTCCGTCTCCAAACACAGGCAGATCTCTCCCTCTCTCCTTCTCTCTCTCACACACAGCGCGACGTGGAATCGATTCGTTACACAATCAGACCTATTATATACCAAGAATAACTTCAGTATGAGTACAGGGCTGTACACATATTTTGCATATTGTTAAAGAGCCAAGGCTAGCTATTAAACTATCGATATGAATCGAAAATCTGGGACCCTGATGTAAACAAGACAAACGTCTTTCTCTGGTCTGCATCCCCTTAACAATTGTGTGTATTGAGCCGTACTGTATTGTACCCATTCTGCAATCTGTTAATAAAGTTCTCATTCATTCATTCATTCAAACATAGACGATATTGAACAAGCCATAATCCACGTATTTTCAATCCAAACGCGAGAGAGAGAGAGAGAGAGAGAGAGAGAGAGAGAGAGAGAGAGAGAGAGAGAGAGAGAGAGAGAGAGAGAGAGACTCACTGTTTAGTTGACACGTCCAGGGCAGGAGGGCTTGCCTTGATAAAGTAGTGTATAATCAAATCCACTGTTGATGTATTCCAGACCACTGTCCACTGTGTCCAGACTGCATCCGCCATATAGCTTGTTAGCCAAGTGTTAACTTGTTAGCAGTTAGCAACACCACACAACACATTCCTTTGTCCATTTCCGCTCGAACAGACTGCAAACTACCTGGCGTTCTATCGCCATGCTCTAAGACAAACTCTAACCTTAACCAACTTTGAAAGAGTGCCTAAGCTTAACAGTCTAAAGAACTTGCAGTCACGGCACGCTCTAAGACAAACAGCTGCCTGCATCAACAACAACACAACTATCTATACCACCAACGGACCAACCTAGGAATAAGCTAGAATTGGAACATTAGAAATTGGATTCGGCCAATCAGAGATCGTCTCTGTGAAATTCTGCTACGGAAAAAAATACTGGCGTCGGCCAATCAGAGAGCGTCTCTGCGAAATGCGGCTACAGAAATTCTTGACGTTACTGGCTAGACCGCTTCAAATCGCGCCCGGATTCCAACATAATAGTCATATTTCAACGCACAACGCGTTATGCACTGATTGGCTGTGACGCGCACTCAGAGCGCTATCGCGTCTAGCCCGGGCCGAGAAATACGAAAAAAAATAAAAAATAAAAAAAACGTGATGTCACTTCCTGCTCAGGAAAACGAGTGTTTTTTATTTGAGATAATAACGTTATATTGTGCATTGGAAATACAAACATACTTAAAATGAGTAAATATTATTCATTTTAAACATGTTTATATTATTTATAGGGCTATAAAACAAAAAACGAAAAAGTTTTATTTTCTTCTTCTCTGATTTAACAGCAGGTGGGGCGGCGCCCGTGCGCCCCTAGTGGCAGAGCCGCCACTGCTTGTTCCTTTATTGATCCACTTGTTCCTTTATTGATCCCCTTGGGGAAATGCAGGTGTCCTTTATTGATCCCCTTGTTCCTTTATTGATCCACTTGTTCCTTTATTGATCCCCTTGGGGAAATGCAGGTGTCCTTTATTGATCCCCTTGTTCCTTTATTGATCCGCTTGGGCACATGCAGGTGTCCTTTATTGATCCCCTTGTTCCTTTATTGATCCGCTTGGGCACATGCAGGTGTCCTTTATTGATCCCCTTGTTCCTTTATTGATCCGCTTGGGCACATGCAGGTGTCCTTTATTGATCCCCTTGTTCCTTTATTGATCCGCTTGGGCACATGCAGGTGTCCTTTATTGATCTCCTTGTTCCTTTATTGATCCGCTTGGGCACATGCAGGTGTCCTTTATTGATCCCCTTGTTCCTTTATTGATCCGCTTGGGCACATGCAGGTGTCCTTTATTGATCCCCTTGTTCCTTTATTGATCCGCTTGGGCACATGCAGGTGTCCTAGCACCATGGGGGACAGGGGAGGAGAGGTGCAGGCAGGAACAAATATAATAATAATAATAATAATAATAATAATAATAATAATAATAATAATAATAATAATAATAATAATAATAATAATAATAATAATAATAATAATAATAATAATAATAATAATAATAATAATAATAATAATAATAATAATAATAATAATAATAATAATAATAATAATAATAATAATAATAATAATAATAATAATAATAATAATAATAATAATAATAATAATAATAATAATAATAATAATAATAATAATAATAATAATAATAATAATAATAATAATAATAATAATATAAAAGAATATAAATAATAATAGAACAGAACATAATAATAATAATCATAATAGATGGTCACTGTATTCAATCAACACTAGTATACATATAGTATATATATAGATAATAGGGCTAATCCCAAACATTCGAACATTCGGACATTCGAATCTTAATTAATGGGTTCGAACCGCTTAAATTTTTTTGACCTACTTTTTCTCCTCCTTTTTCTGTGATTTTCTCCCATCCCAATTTTTCCTCTCGTGCCGATTCTCCCTCCCCTGTCCTGATCATTGCTCGCATGTGCCCCCCACTGGCCGGTCGTAGGGAGGATAGAAGCCCATCACATGTCCCCTCCGATACATGTGGAGGCAGCCAGTCACATCTTTTCACCTGCCAGCGCGGACTCTCATTGGCGAGGTGTAACGTGTGGGAGGCTCACGCTACCCCCGCCATTTCCTGTTTTTGCTGTGCAGGCGCCCTGACCGACCTGTAGGAGTCGCTGTTTACAACAACCAGACTACCACCCATCGACTCCCCTCCCGCTGACTCTGCCAATTGAGATAGTATGACGACCGGCCCAAGCGGAGGGCAATGCAATTCCAACCCCTGGAAACAAATTTTTTTTTCTCTCAATAGACTATGCAATGTCGCCCCCCCATAGGATGCATAATGATTCAATTAATTAATTTTAAAAAACTATGGTTCAAACGTCCGTTAGAAAAACCCTGCCGAAGTTGGAATCCTAAATCCAGGCTTTGGGGAAACAGCTCTAATACATGAGGTGCTCACAGCCTCTGAGGTCACAGACGGACGCTGTAATAAATGGTAAATGGCTGCATTTATAGAACAGCTTTTATCCAAAACGCTTTACAATTTGTTCCTCACATTTGACCCATTCACTCACACATTTACACACCGACGGTGGAGGCGACCGTGCAAGGTGCCGACCTGCTCATCGGGAGCAATTAGGGGTTAAGTGTCTTGCTCAAGGACACTTCGACAAGCTGCCCGGGAGGAGCGGGAATCGAACCAGGAACCTATGGATTACCAGACAACTGCTCTACCTCCTGAGCCACTGCCACAAATTACAAGACCTCACACTAGACATGACATCACACTAGACATGACATCACATCACACTAGACATGACATCACACTAGACATGACATCACATCACACTAGACATGACATCACACTAGACATCACATCACACTAGACATGACATCACACTAGACATGACATGACACTAGACATGACATCACACTAGACACGACATCACACTA
This sequence comes from Notolepis coatsorum, assembly GCF_963971535.1. Classification (NCBI taxonomy): domain Eukaryota; kingdom Metazoa; phylum Chordata; class Actinopteri; order Aulopiformes; family Paralepididae; genus Notolepis; species Notolepis coatsorum. Next base: position 38,838 of record NW_028172748.1, read on the forward strand.
GACATGACATCACACTAGACATGACATCACACTAGACATGACATCACATCACACTAGACATGACATCACACTAGACATGACATCACATCACACTAGACATGACATCACACTAGACATGACATGACATCACACTAGACATGACATCACACTAGACATGACATCACACTAGACATGACATCACACTAGACATGACATCACACTAGACATGACATCACATCACACTAGACATGACATCACACTAGACATGACATCACATCACACTAGACATGACATCACATCACACTAGACATGACATCACACTAGACATGACATCACACTAGACATGACATCACACTAGACATGACATCACATCACACTAGACATGACATCACATCACACTAGACATGACATCACACTAGACATGACATCACACTAGACATGACATCACACTAGACATGACATCACACTAGACATGACATCACATCACACTAGACATGACATCACACTAGACATGACATCACACTAGACATGACATCACATCACACTAGACATGACATCACACTAGACATGACATCACACTAGACATGACATCACATCACACTAGACATGACATCACACTAGACATGACATCACACTAGACATCACATCACACTAGACATGACATCACATCACACTAGACATGACATCACATCACACTAGACATGACATCACACTAGACATGACATCACATCACACTAGACATGACATCACACTAGACATGACATCACATCACTAGACATGACATCACACTAGACATGACATCACATCACACTAGACATGACATCACACTAGACATGACATCACTCTAGACATGACATCACACTAGACATGACATCACACTAGACATGACATCACACTAGACATGACATCACATCACACTAGACATGACATCACACTAGACATGACATCACACTAGACATGACATCACACTAGACATGACATCACACTAGACATGACATCACACTAGACATGACATCACACTAGACATGACATCACACTAGACATGACATCACACTAGACATGACATCACACTAGACATGACATCACACTAGACATGACATCACACTAGACATGACATCACACTAGACATGACATCACACCACACTAGACATGACATCACACTAGACACGACATCACACCACACT
>NW_028172748.1:45000-83599 GCF_963971535.1 Notolepis coatsorum
AGAGGAGAGGTGAGGAGAGGAGAGGAGGGAGAGGAGAGGAGAGGAGAGGAGAGGAGAGGAGAGGAGAGGAGAGAGAGGAGAGGAGAGGAGAGGAGAGGAGAGGAGAGGAGAGGAGAGGAGAGGAGAGGAGAGGAGAGGAGAGGAGGGGAGAGGAGAGGAGAGGAGAGGAGAGGAGAGGAGAGGAGAGGAGAGGAGAGGAGAGAGTCTGCTCTATAATACACAGCTCAGAGAGGAGAGGAGAGGAGAGGAGAGGAGAGGAGAGGAGAGGAGGGGAGAGGAGAGGAGAGGTGAGGAGAGAAGAGGAGAGGAGAGGAGAGGAGAGGAGAGGAGAGGAGGGGAGAGGAGGGGAGAGGAGAGGAGAGGAGAGGAGAGGAGAGGAGAGGAGGGGAGAGGAGGGGAGAGGAGAGGAGAGGAGAGGAGAGGAGAGGAGAGGAGAGGAGAGGAGAGGAGAGAGTCTGCTCTATAATACACAGATCAGAGAGGAGAGGAGTGGAGAGGAGAGGAGAGGAGAGGAGAGGAGAGGAGAGAGACTGCTCTATAATACACAGCTCAGAGAGGAGAGGAGAGGAGAGGAGAGGAGAGGAGGGGAGAGGAGAGGAGAGGAGAGGAGAGGAGAGGAGAGGAGAGAGTCTGCTCTATAATACACAGATCAGAGAGGAGAGGAGAGAAGAGGAGAGGAGAGGAGAGGAGGGGAGAGGAGGGGAGAGGAGAGAAGAGGAGAGGAGAGGAGAGGAGAGGAGAGGAGAGGAGAGGAGAGGAGAGAGTCTGCTCTATAATACACAGATCAGAGAGGAGAGGAGAGAAGAGGAGGGGAGAGGAGAGGAGAGGAGAGAGGAGAGGAGAGGAGAGGAGAGGAGAGGAGAGAGTCTGCTCTATAATACACAGATCAGAGAGGAGAGGAGAGAAGAGGAGAGGAGAGGAGAGGAGAGGAGAGGAGAGGAGAGGAGAGGAGAGGAGAGGAGAGGAGAGGAGAGGAGAGGAGAGGAGAGAGACTGCTCTATAATACACAGATCAGAGAGGAGAGGAGAGGAGAGGAGAGGAGAGAAGAGGAGAGGAGAGGAGAGGAGAGGAGAGAGACTGCTCTATAATACACAGATCAGAGAGGAGAGAGTCTGCTCTATAATACACAGATCAGAGAGATAGTCTGCTCTATAATACACAGATCAGAGAGTGAGTCTGCTCTATAATACACAGATCAGAGAGAGAGTCTGCTCTATAATACACAGATCAGAGAGAGAGTCTGCTCTATAATACACAGATCAGAGAGGAGAGAGTCTGCTCTATAATACACAGATCAGAGAGAGAGTCTGCTCTATAATACACAGATCAGAGAGAGAGAGTCTGCTCTATAATACACAGATCAGAGAGAGAGGGAGAGAGAGTCTGCTCTATAATACACAGATCAGAGAGAGAGTCTGCTCTATAATACACAGATCAGAGAGAGAGTCTGCTCTATAATACACAGATCAGAGAGGAGAGAGTCTGCTCTATAATACACAGATCAGAGAGAGAGTCTGCTCTATAATACACAGATCAGAGAGAGAGAGTCTGCTCTATAATACACAGATCAGAGAGGAGAGAGTATGCTCTATAATACACAGATCAGAGAGAGAGTCTTCTCTATAATACACAGATCAGAGAGAGAGAGAGTCTGCTCTATAATACACAGATCAGAGAGAGAGAGTCTGCTCTATAATACACAGATCAGAGAGGAGAGAGTCTGCTCTATAATACACAGATCAGAGAGAGAGAGTCTGCTCTATAATACACAGATCAGGAAGAGAGTCTGCTCTATAATACACAGATCAGAGAGAGAGTCTGCTCTATAATACACAGATCAGAGAGAGATAGTCTGCTCTATAATACACAGATCAGAGAAAGAGTCTGCTCTATAATACACAGATCAGAGCGAGAGAGAGTCTGCTCTATAATACACAGATCAGAGAGAGAGAGTCTGCTCTATAATACACAGATCAGAGAGAGAGAGTCTGCTCTATAATACACAGATCAGAGAGAGATAGTCTGCTCTATAATACACAGATCAGAGAGAGAGAGAGTCTGCTCTATAATACACAGATCAGCGAGAGAGAGTCTGCTCTATAATACACATATCAGAGAGAGAGAGTCTGCTCTATAATACACAGATCAGAGAGAGAGTCTGCTCTATAATACACAGATCAGAGAGAGAGTCTGCTCTATAATACACAGATCAGAGAGAGAGTCTGCTCTATAATACACATATCAGATAGAGAGAGAGTCTGCTCTATAATACACAGATCAGAGAGAGAGAGAGTCTGCTCTATAATACACAGATCAGAGAGGAGAGAGTCTGCTCTATAATACATAGATCAGAGAGGAGAGAGTCTGCTCTATAATACACAGATCAGGGAGGAGAGAGTCTGCTCTATAATACACAGATCAGAGAGAGATAGTCTGCTCTATAATACACAGATCAGAGAGAGATAGTCTGCTCTATAATACACAGATCAGAGAGAGATAGTCTGCTCTATAATACACAGATCAGAGAGGAGAGAGTCTGCTCTATAATACACAGATCAGAGAGAGAGTCTGCTCTATAATACACAGATCAGAGAGAGAGAGAGTCTGCTCTATAATACACAGATCAGAGAGGAGAGAGTCTGCTCTATAATACACAGATCAGAGGAGAGAGAGTCTGCTCTATAATACACAGATCAGAGAGAGAGAGTCCGCTCTATAATACACAGATCAGAGAGAGAGAGTCTGCTCTATAATACACAGATCAGAGGAGAGAGAGTCTGCTCTATAATACACAGATCAGAGAGAGAGTCTGCTCTATAATACACAGATCAGAGAGGAGAGAGTCTGCTCTATAATACACAGATCAGAGAGGAGAGAGTCTGCTCTATAATACACAGATCAGAGAGAGAGAGTCTGCTCTATAATACACAGATCAGATAGAGAGAGTCTGCTCTATAATACACAGATCAGAGCGAGAGAGTCTGCTCTATAATACACAGATCAGAGCGAGAGAGAGTATGCTCTATAATACACAGATCAGAGAGAGAGAGTCTGCTCTATAATACACAGATCAGAGAGAGAGTCTGCTCTATAATACACAGATCAGAGAGGAGAGAGTCTGCTCTATAATACACAGATCAGAGAGAGAGTCTTCTCTATAATACACAGATCAGAGAGAGAGAGAGTCTGCTCTATAATACACAGATCAGAGAGAGAGAGTCTGCTCTATAATACACAGATCAGAGAGAGAGTCTGCTCTATAATACACAGATCAGAGAGATAGAGTGTGCTCTATAATACACAGATCAGAGAGAGATAGTCTGCTCTATAATACACAGATCAGAGAGAGAGAGTCTGCTCTATAATACACAGATCAGAGAGAGAGAGTCTGCTCTATAATACACAGATCAGAGAGAGAGAGAGTCTGCTCTATAATACACAGATCAGCGAGAGAGAGTCTGCTCTATAATACACAGATCAGAGAGAGAGAGAGTCTGCTCTATAATACACAGATCAGAGAGAGTCTGCTCTATAATACACAGATCAGAGAGATAGTCTGCTCTATAATACACAGATCAGAGAGAGAGTCTGCTCTATAATACACAGATCAGAGAGAGAGAGTCTGCTCTATAATACACAGATCAGAGAGGAGAGTCTGCTCTATAATACACAGATCAGAGAGAGAGAGTCTGCTCTATAATACACAGATCAGAGAGAGAGTCTGCTCTATAATACACAGATCAGAGAGGAGAGAGTCTGCTCTATAATACACAGATCAGAGAGAGAGAGTCTGCTCTATAATACACAGATCAGAGAGAGAGAGTCTGCTCTATAATACACAGATCAGAGAGAGAGAGTCTGCTCTATAATACACAGATCAGAGAGAGAGAGAGTCTGCTCTATAATACACAGATCAGAGAGAGAGTCTGCTCTATAATACACAGATCAGAGAGGAGAGAGTCTGCTCTATAATACACAGATCAGAGAGGAGAGAGTCTGCTCTATAATACACAGATCAGAGAGGAGAGAGTCTGCTCTATAATACACAGATCAGAGAGAGAGAGTCTGCTCTATAATACACAGATCAGAGAGAGAGAGTCTGCTCTATAATACACAGATCAGAGAGAGAGAGTCTGCTCTATAATACACAGATCAGAGAGAGAGAGAGAGAGAGAGAGAGAGACTGCTCTATAATACACAGATCAGAGAGAGAGTATGCTCTATAATACACAGATCAGAGAGGAGAGAGAGTCTGCTCTATAATACACAGATCAGAGAGGAGAGAGTCTGCTGTATAATACACAGATCAGAGAGAGAGAGTCTGCTCTATAATACACAGATCAGAGAGAGAGAGAGTCTGCTCTATAATACACAGATCAGAGAGAGATAGTCTGCTCTATAATACACAGATCAGAGAGAGAGTCTGCTCTATAATACACAGATCAGAGAGAGAGTCTGCTCTATAATACACAGATCAGAGAGAGAGAGTCTGCTCTATAATACACAGATCAGAGAGAGAGAGTCTGCTCTATAATACTCAGATCAGAGAGAGATAGTCTGCTCTATAATACACAGATCAGAGAGAGAGTCTGCTCTATAATACACAGATCAGAGAGAGAGTCTGCTATATAATACACAGATCAGAGAGAGAGTCTGCTCTATAATACACAGATCAGAGAGAGAGTCTGCTCTATAATACACAGATCAGAGAGAGAGTCTGCTCTATAATACACAGATCAGAGAGACAGTCTGCTCTATAATACACAGATCAGAGAGACAGTCTGCTCTATAATACACAGATCAGAGAGACAGAGTCTGCTCTATAATACACAGATCAGAGAGGAGAGTCTGCTCTATAATACACAGATCAGAGAGGAGAGAGAGAGTCTGCTCTATAATACACAGATCAGAGAGAGAGAGTCTGCTCTATAATACACATATCAGAGAGGAGAGAGTCTGCTCTATAATACACAGATCAGAGAGACAGTCTGCTCTATAATACACAGATCAGAGAGAGAGTCTGCTCTATAATACACAGATCAGAGAGGAGAGAGAGAGTCTGCTCTATAATACACAGATCAGAGAGAGAGAGAGTCTGCTCTATAATACACATATCAGAGAGGAGAGAGTCTGCTCTATAATACACAGATCAGAGAGAGAGTCTGTTCTATAATACACATATCAGAGAGAGAGAGAGTCTGCTCTATAATACACAGATCAGAGAGAGAGTCTGCTCTATAATACACAGATCAGAGAGAGAGTCTGCTCTATAATACACAGATCAGAGAGACAGTCTGCTCTATAATACACAGATCAGATAGAGAGTCTGCTCTATAATACACAGATCAGAGAGAGAGAGTCTGCTCTATAATACACAGATCAGAGAGGAGAGAGTCTGCTCTATAATACACAGATCAGAGAGAGAGAGTCTGCTCTATAATACACAGATCAGAGAGAGAGTCTGCTCTATAATACACAGATCAGAGAGAGAGAGAGTCTGCTCTATAATACACAGATCAGCGAGAGAGAGTCTGCTCTATAATACACAGATCAGAGAGAGAGAGTCTGCTCTATAATACACAGATCCGAGAGAGAGTCTGCTCTATAATACACAGATCAGAGAGAGAGTCTGCTCTATAATACACAGATCAGAGAGATAGTCTGCTCTATAATACACATATCAGAGAGAGAGAGAGTCTGCTCTATAATACACAGATCAGAGAGAGAGAGAGTCTGCTCTATAATACACAGATCAGAGAGGAGAGAGTCTGCTCTATAATACATAGATCAGAGAGGAGAGAGTCTGCTCTATAATACACAGATCAGAGAGGAGAGAGTCTGCTCTATAATACACAGATCAGAGAGAGAGAGTCTGCTCTATAATACACAGATCAGAGAGAGATAGTCTGCTCTATAATACACAGATCAGAGAGAGAGAGTCTGCTCTATAATACACAGATCAGAGAGGAGAGAGTCTGCTCTATAATACACAGATCAGAGAGAGAGTCTGCTCTATAATACACAGATCAGAGAGAGAGAGAGTCTGCTCTATAATACACAGATCAGAGAGGAGAGAGTCTGCTCTATAATACACAGATCAGAGGAGAGAGAGTCTGCTCTATAATACACAGATCAGAGAGAGAGAGTCCGCTCTATAATACACAGATCAGAGAGAGAGAGTCTGCTCTATAATACACAGATCAGAGGAGAGAGAGTCTGCTCTATAATACACAGATCAGAGAGAGAGTCTGCTCTATAATACACAGATCAGAGATGAGAGAGTCTGCTCTATAATACACAGATCAGAGAGGAGAGAGTCTGCTCTATAATACACAGATCAGAGAGAGAGAGTCTGCTCTATAATACACAGATCAGATAGAGAGAGTCTGCTCTATAATACACAGATCAGAGCGAGAGAGTCTGCTCTATAATACACAGATCAGAGCGAGAGAGAGTATGCTCTATAATACACAGATCAGAGAGAGAGAGTCTGCTCTATAATACACAGATCAGAGAGAGAGTCTGCTCTATAATACACAGATCAGAGAGGAGAGAGTCTGCTCTATAATACACAGATCAGAGAGAGAGTCTTCTCTATAATACACAGATCAGAGAGAGAGAGAGTCTGCTCTATAATACACAGATCAGAGAGAGAGAGTCTGCTCTATAATACACAGATCAGAGAGAGAGTCTGCTCTATAATACACAGATCAGAGAGATATAGTGTGCTCTATAATACACAGATCAGAGAGAGATAGTCTGCTCTATAATACACAGATCAGAGAGAGAGTCTGCTCTATAATACACAGATCAGAGAGAGAGTCTGCTCTATAATACACAGATCAGAGAGAGAGAGAGTCTGCTCTATAATACACAGATCAGCGAGAGAGAGTCTGCTCTATAATACACAGATCAGAGAGAGAGAGTCTGCTCTATAATACACAGATCAGCGAGAGAGAGTCTGCTCTATAATACACAGATCAGAGAGATAGTCTGCTCTATAATACACAGATCAGAGAGAGAGTCTGCTCTATAATACACAGATCAGAGAGAGAGAGTCTGCTCTATAATACACAGATCAGAGAGGAGAGTCTGCTCTATAATACACAGATCAGAGAGAGAGAGTCTGCTCTATAATACACAGATCAGAGAGAGAGTCTGCTCTATAATACACAGATCAGAGAGGAGAGAGTCTGCTCTATAATACACAGATCAGAGAGAGAGAGTCTGCTCTATAATACACAGATCAGAGAGAGAGAGTCTGCTCTATAATACACAGATCAGAGAGAGAGTCTGCTCTATAATACACAGATCAGAGAGAGAGAGTCTGCTCTATAATACACAGATCAGAGAGAGAGTCTGCTCTATAATACACAGATCAGAGAGGAGAGAGTCTGCTCTATAATACACAGATCAGAGAGGAGAGAGTCTGCTCTATAATGCACAGATCAGAGAGGAGAGAGTCTGCTCTATAATACACAGATCAGAGAGAGAGAGTCTGCTCTATAATACACAGATCAGAGAGAGAGAGTCTGCTCTATAATACACAGATCAGAGAGAGAGAGTCTGCTCTATAATACACAGATCAGAGAGAGAGAGAGAGACTGCTCTATAATACACAGATCAGAGAGAGAGTATGCTCTATAATACACAGATCAGAGAGGAGAGAGAGAGTCTGCTCTATAATACACAGATCAGAGAGGAGAGAGTCTGCTGTATAATACACAGATCAGAGAGAGAGAGTCTGCTCTATAATACACAGATCAGAGAGAGAGAGAGTCTGCTCTATAATACACAGATCAGAGAGAGATAGTCTGCTCTATAATACACAGATCAGAGAGAGAGTCTGCTCTATAATACACAGATCAGAGAGAGAGTCTGCTCTATAATACACAGATCAGAGAGAGAGAGTCTGCTCTATAATACACAGATCAGAGAGAGAGAGTCTGCTCTATAATACTCAGATCAGAGAGAGATAGTCTGCTCTATAATACACAGATCAGAGAGAGAGTCTGCTCTATAATACACAGATCAGAGAGAGAGTCTGCTATATAATACACAGATCAGAGAGAGAGTCTGCTCTATAATACACAGATCAGAGAGAGAGTCTGCTCTATAATACACAGATCAGAGAGAGAGTCTGCTCTATAATACACAGATCAGAGAGACAGTCTGCTCTATAATACACAGATCAGAGAGACAGTCTGCTCTATAATACACAGATCAGAGAGAGAGAGTCTGCTCTATAATACACAGATCAGAGAGGAGAGTCTGCTCTATAATACACAGATCAGAGAGGAGAGAGAGAGTCTGCTCTATAATACACAGATCAGAGAGAGAGAGTCTGCTCTATAATACACATATCAGAGAGGAGAGAGTCTGCTCTATAATACACAGATCAGAGAGACAGTCTGCTCTATAATACACAGATCAGAGAGACAGTCTGCTCTATAATACACAGATCAGAGAGAGAGAGTCTGCTCTATAATACACAGATCAGAGAGGAGAGTCTGCTCTATAATACACAGATCAGAGAGGAGAGAGAGAGTCTGCTCTATAATACACAGATCAGAGAGAGAGAGTCTGCTCTATAATACACATATCAGAGAGGAGAGAGTCTGCTCTATAATACACAGATCAGAGAGAGAGTCTGTTCTATAATACACATATCAGAGAGAGAGAGAGTCTGCTCTATAATACACAGATCAGAGAGAGAGTCTGCTCTATAATACACAGATCAGAGAGAGAGTCTGCTCTATAATACACAGATCAGAGAGACAGTCTGCTCTATAATACACAGATCAGAGAGAGAGTCTGCTCTATAATACACAGATCAGAGAGGAGAGTGTCTGCTCTATAGTTTCTTTAATAGTTGTCATACAGAAGTACAGAATACTTTCATACAAAATGCTTCTTACTGTTACGCTCCAGAGACTGTGCTAGACAAGATAGTATCAAATAACATAGTATAGCATGTAGTTTAGAAGAAGAAAATGAGGTCACAGTGTTCGGTATAGACATATGTACAATGTTCTGAGTTACCATATAATATACAATACTATGCAGTGTACTAATGTACAGTACTATATAGTGCAAAGCAGAAATGGGATGAGGTACAATTTAGGTACAATTTACAGTAAGGTGTACGAGTTGTAGTGCAATCCTTCATCAATAAATATAAAGTGTGGGGAGTGGGTGCTACAGTGTGTTTGTTTAAAGTGGGTGTGTGCTATAAAGTGTGTGGAGTGGGTGCTACAGTGTGTTTGTTTAAAGTGAGTGTGTGCGTGTGGATGTGTGTGCTATGTGCGTTTGGTGGTTGTTGTTGTGTAGTGTTCATTCATTGTTCGTTTAGCAGCCTGATGGCCTGGGGATAGAAGCTTCTTCTGAGTCTTTCTGTGCTCGCCTTGAGACTCCGGTATCGCTTGCCTGACCGCAGCAGTTCAAAGAGGCAGTTGTTCGGGTGACTGGAGTCTTTAATGATTCTCTCAGCCTTGCCCTTGCAACGCTTGTTGTAAATGTTCTGGAGGGTGGGGAGCCCCCCTCCAATTGTGCGTTCGGCTGAACGTGTCACTCTTTGTAGTCTGCTTCGGTCTTGTGCAGTGCTATTCCCAAACCAGGAGGTGATGTTGCCGGTCAAGATGCTCTCTATTGTACATGAGTAGAAGTTCTTAAGGATCTTCTGACTGACTTGGAACTTCCTTAGGCGCCTGAGGAAGGAGAGGCGTTGTCGTGCCTTATTCACAACACTGTCAATGTGTGTGGTCCATGTCAAGTCCTCAGATATGTAGGCTCCGAGGTACTTAAAGCTGTTGACTCTCTCAACCGGTGCCCCGTCGATGCTGAGGGGGCTGTAGTCCTTGACCCCCGACCTCCTGAAGTCCACAATCATCTCCTTTGTTTTGCTGACGTTCAGGGAGAGGCTGTTTTCCTGGCACCATCCCGCCAGGACCTTGACCTCTTCCAGGTAGGCCCTCTCGTCGTTGGCAGAGATCAGGCCCACCACCACTGTGTCGTCAGCAAATTTGATGATTGTATTGCTACTCCGCTGAGCCACACAGTCGTGTGTGTACAGGGAGTAGAGGAGGGGACTCAGAACACAGCCCTGGGGGGCCCCTATGTTGAGGGTGATGGATGAGGAGGTGCAGTTGCCTGCTCTCACCACCTGGGGTCTGCCAGTCAGGAAGTCCAAGACCCACTGGCAGAGGTCATAGTTCAAGCCCAGGTCCCTGAGCTTGGCTATGAGTATGGAGGGGACTATGGTATTGAATGCCGAGCTGTAGTCGATGAATAGCATTCTCACATAGTTCCCCTGCCTCTTGTCCAGGTGTGATGCTGCTGTGTGCAGCACATGGGCTATGGCGTCCTCCGTGGACCTGTTGGGGCGGTATGCAAATTGCAGGGGGTCCATGTTGATGGGGAGGGAGGAGCAGATGTAGCCCTTTACTAGCTTCTCAAAGCACTTCATGGCTATGGAGGTGAGAGCTACAGGGCGGTAGTCGTTGAGGCAAGCAGGCTTGGATTTTTTGGGTACAGGGATAATAGTGGACTTCTTCAGGCAGGTGGGGATGACAGCCTGTTCTAAGGACAGGTTGAAGATGTCAGTGAATACTGGGGCCAGTTGGTCGGCACAGACTTTTAGGACGCGGCCGGGGATGCCGTCCGGACCTGCTGCCTTCCTGATATTCACTTTTTTAAAGGTCCGCCTCACCTCATGCTCTGTTACCCTGAACACTGCGCCTCCATCAGCAGCCGACCCCCCCCCCCCCCCCCCCCCCATTGCCGTGGCTTGTGAGCTGGTGTTGTTATTACCAGCATCAAACCTCGCATAGAAGGTATTGAGGTCATTTGCTAAGGAGATGTCACTGTTCAGTTTTAAGGGAGGCGCCTTTGTAGTCTGTCATCGTTTTGAGCCCCTGCCACATAGCTCTAGAGTCAGCTTGTTCAAACTGGAGTTCAATTTTATCCCTGTAGCGCCGTTTGGCCTCTGACACTGTCCTCCTTACGTTGTATCGCGCCACCTTGTGGTCATTCATGTTGCCTGCCACTAGGCCGTCGTTGTATGCTTTGGTGCGCTCTCTCAGAGCTTCACGGACGGATTTGTCTACCCAGGGTTTTTGATTTGGGTAAACTCTCATTTTGGTAGTGGGGATTGTTTCTTCCACCATAGTACAAACATAGTCCAGCACTGTTTCCGTGTAGACATTAATGTTATCTGTGTCGCGGAACACATTCCAGTCTGTGCAGTCAAACGCAGACCGGAGCGTCTCCTCTGACGTCAAATCCCATTTCTGCACCTCTCGCAAGACTACAGGAGTACTTTTGATTCTCTGTTTGTACATTGGTGAAAGAAAGATTGACGCGTGATCTGATTTACCAAAGCCACTATCAGAATGAGCCTTGTAGCCACCTTTAAATTGCGTGTAAGATCAGAGAGGAGAGAGTCTGCTCTATAATACACAGATCAGAGAGAGAGTCTGCTCTATAATACACAGATCAGAGAGAGAGAGTCTGCTCTATAATACACAGATCAGAGAGGAGAGAGTCTGCTCTATAATACACAGATCAGAGAGAGAGAGAGTCTGCTCTATAATACACAGATCAGAGAGAGAGAGTCTGCTCTATAATACACAGATCAGAGAGAGAGTCTGCTCTATAATACACAGATCAGAGAGAGAGAGAGTCTGCTCTATAATACACAGATCAGAGAGAGAGAGTGTTACGTGCCCCCGTGGGGAGACGCAACACTAGGTCACAGACAGGATAGGTGAGGATGCAGTGACACAAAACACCGGAGACAGATTGTAAAATAACAATGTTTATTTTACAAATATGAGATCAGCAACACAGAGAGCAAAGAGGACCTACCAGTGAGCACCAAATAATATCAAAATAAAACAAAAGCCCCCCCCCCCCTTACAGGCGCGGACGCCCCAAAGTACAGGAGGTGGTGCTCACTCTAAGCTGGTGTCTTTAACAGTAGTTCTCCTACGTGATGCAGATGTAGACCCCAGGGTATCTTTCTGCCCTCAATGTCCCTGTGTGCGAAACAAAAGATTAATTACAAGAACACAATCACCATAGGCTGGGTGACAAACAAATATACAAATGTTAACAGAAATGTGCAATAAACGAATGACCTAAATACAATACAATAAACCAGAGCTTCAGGTACCAGCTCTACACCAAATACACAACACTGACAATAGTTCCTATATGCTAACAAACAATGAACCAGAGCTTTCACCAGCTCTCACACACAATGAGCTCACACAGAGATTTGACCAGCTATCACACCAACACTAGCTAAGAGCCTCAGCTCTATACCAAAACACATCAAAGAGCTCTCCCACACAGACACAGCATAGTTACCACAACCAAACAAACCAGGGAGCCAACTAACACTGAAACACAAAGGGTATTATGAAGGGAGTGGATGTTGATTGTGGGATGAGTCTCAGCTGCCGCTGCACCGGGGTGAGTGGGTGATTGACCAGCTGCTGCTGCAACTGGGAACCTGAGAGTGGGATATGAAGACACAAGAGGGAGACAAGACAACAACAAACAAAACATGCCTATATACACAACAGATTACATACATTACTCCCATATATATACACATAAGGACACAGTCCGTAACACTCCCCCCCATAAAGAGTCAGCCCATGGCTGGCGACAACACAACACCCAAGTACCCCATCAGTTTCCCCAAAGAACACATCATCACAACACAAAACAAAACATCCACCACTGCCACCAACCGACCAGACCATCACCCTCCGCCTCTTCATACCTCTCTTGGTAGCATTTGACATGATCAGGGTGCTGTTGACACAAAATGTCCAGGGGTACAGCAGACCCAACACCAACATCAAAAGATCTAAGACCGTGGTCTGAGAAGGCACCTCACAAAAAAAACAGAGGGACGGTTAATGGTTAAAATGCACAATGGCAGACTGCTGCCCTTTTCCTCCTCACAAAGTAAAACACATAATACAATGTAAGAAAGTCCACACAGCACAGCACAAAATGCAGCGTTACAATACGCTGAGCAGCAGAGAGACCCCCCTCAGAGACAGCACTAGCCTCCTGCAGCCACTTTACAAGCCTGCATACACAAGACAACAAACCCCTCACCTGAGGTTTGTTGTGAAGAGTCTCTCCCATCAGCTGCTTCCTTAACAGCCTAAAAGGGCTGTCTATTGACCGAATTTTAATCACCACCGAACTGACCACCTCTCTGCTTCCAGCTATCCCTGGAGCAGGAGCGGTAAATGAACATGTGCCCAACCCAGCGTCTTCACTCTGGGCAACCACCAGCCTACCACAAGTCCTGGGTAACCGTGGTGCCTCAGAGGCTAGTGTTCCCCGTCGAATTGTCACCCTGTCACTCGTCACAACTACCGGTTGTGGAGCACGGGTGATCGCACACACTGGCACATCTGGGAGAAATGGGGCAAACACATCAGGGCACAAAACATTAGGGTGATCCAAAACACATGGCATAACTCTGCCACCAGCGATGTCATTACCCAATAAAAAGGTGACGCCACCCACTGGTAATGATGGGCGCACGCCCACCTTGAACACCCCCTTTGCCAACCCGCAGGTTAAATGTATCTGATGGAGGGGCACCGACACAAAGCCCATGCCGATCCCCTGCACCAACACACTAGAGCCAGTCGATGACTCATTACAAAACGGTAACATGTCTGCTATGATGAATGACTGTGCTGCCCCAGTATCCCGCAGTATGCGTACTGGACGCTGGTCCAACTCACTACCACTGAGCGAGACCAACCCGTCCGACATAAATGGATTGTAACTGGGACCTGGGATGTCACACACTGTCTGGACCAAACCAACCGCTTTAGGTCGTCCATCTGTCTGAGACTGCTCCTTGCGTCTCAGAACAACACTGTCACTTATTACATGGCCCACTTGATGACAATAAAAACACTCCCGCTCCTCCTTGTAGCGGGGAGATACTGAGCGGGGCAGACTAGTCTGTCCAACATAGCCACTGCGGCGGATCTGCGGCGGACTAACATGTGACCTAGCTGGAGTGTGAGCAGAGGGATAAAATGTCCTACTCTCATGTCGGAGAGTACCAAAAGTTTGCCTATGGGTCAGCACAAACTCGTCAGAGAGCACTGCAGCCTGAGCCAACGTACCCACTTTTTGCTCATTCAAATATGTAGCCAAACGGTCAGACAGATTACCCTTAAACTCCTCCAGTAACATTAATTCAGACAGAGAATCAAAATCAGCTACATCACAAGCCCTGCACCACTGATGAAATAGGGATTCTTTCTCCCGAGCAAACTCCACAAAAGTCCGGCCAGGTAACTTTCTGTGAGTTCTAAACTTTTGCCTGTACGCCTCTGGCACTAACTCATAGGCTCTAAGCACCGCCGTCTTGATCAAGTCATACGACAAACTATCAGTCAGAGGGAGGGAAGACAGAATTTCCTGGGCTTTTCCCGTGAGCTTACATTGTAGTAAGAGAGCCCAGACCTCTTTAGGCCACTTTAAAGACGTAGCCACCCGCTCAAAAGCATTAAAATAGGAGTCTACCTCTGCCTCACGAAATTGAGGTACAAGAGAAATTAATCTACTCACGTCGTAAGCTCCCACAGCCGTGGAAGAGGGTTGAGCAGGACTCCCAGCCTTAGCAGCGTCGAGCTCCAGTTGCTTCAACTTAACCTCCTTCTCAGCATCCACCCGGCGGTTGTCAGCGTCCAGCTGGCGGGTTGAGACCTCAGCCTCCAGCTCCATTTTTCTAATAGCCAACCGATGACTATATTCACTCTCCCTCACCTCCTTCCTCTCCTCAAATTGCAACCATGCTAAACTCAATTTAAGATTGTCCTCCTCAGCACTCCCACTAGGGACAGATGCTGCACGCCCGTGCACTGGAGACGTGACACCCGAAAGGGGAGGCTTATCCTCTACCCCGTCTTTAACCGGGTCCACCACCGGAGGATCCTCGCCCTCCTCGTCTGTGACTAGAGGGGAAGAAACAAAAGACGCTCCCTCACCGACACCGAGCACCTTGTTCCACACCAATATGCGCACCACCTCTTCTCTCAGGTCAGCCTTTGCCAAACTTTTAGAAAGGGCGACCTGAAAATGCGAGGCGATGGCAAACAAGTCTTCCCTCCTACACTGATCCAAACGATCAACCGAGGGATCACCCAGGAACACCTCCACCCCAAAAGACGACATCCCTACCTAGACCAGTGCACACACACACCAAAAACACACCCAATAAACTACCACCCAAAACCAAAACCAAGCAACGTGCCCACCGCACACCAGCACCAAATGTCTGTCGCCCAACTACCGAGCCCCCATTTATGTTACGTGCCCCCGTGGGGAGACGCAACACTAGGCCACAGACAGGATAGGTGAGGATGCAGTGACACAAAACACCGGAGACAGATTGTAAAATAACAATGTTTATTTTACAAATATGAGATCAGCAACACAGAGAGCAAAGAGGACCTACCAGTGAGCACCAAATAATATCAAAATAAAACAAAAGCCCCCCCCCCCCCTTACAGGCGTGGACGCCCCAAAGTACAGGAGGTGGTGCTCACTCTAAGCTGGTGTCTTTAACAGTAGTTCTCCTACGTGATGCAGATGTAGACCCCAGGGTATCTTTCTGCCCTCAATGTCCCTGTGTGCGAAACAAAAGATTAATTACAAGAACACAATCACCATAGGCTGGGTGACAAACAAATATACAAATGTTAACAGAAATGTGCAATAAACGAATGACCTAAATACAATACAATAAACCAGAGCTTCAGGTACCAGCTCTACACCAAATACACAACACTGACAATAATTCCTATATGCTAACAAACAATGAACCAGAGCTTTCACCAGCTCTCACACACAATGAGCTCACACAGAGATTTGACCAGCTATCACACCAACACTAGCTAAGAGCCTCAGCTCTATACCAAAACACATCAAAGAGCTCTCCCACACAGACACAGCATAGTTACCACAACCAAACGAACCAGGGAGCCAACTAACACTGAAACACAAAGGGTATTATGAAGGGAGTGGATGTTGATTGTGGGATGAGTCTCAGCTGCCGCTGCACCGGGGTGAGTGGGTGATTGACCAGCTGCTGCTGCAACTGGGAACCTGAGAGTGGGATATGAAGACACAAGAGGGAGACAAGACAACAACAAACAAAACATGCCTATATACACAACAGATTACATACATTACTCCCATATATATACACATAAGGACACAGTCCGTAACAGAGAGTCTGCTCTATAATACACAGATCAGAGAGAGATAGTCTGCTCTATAATACACAGATCAGAGAGAGAGAGTCTGCTCTATAATACACAAATCAGAGATAGAGAGAGTCTGCTCTATAATACACAGATCAGAGAGAGAGAGTCTGCTCTATAATACACAGATCAGAGAGAGAGAGTCTGCTCTATAATACACAGATCAGAGAGGAGAGAGAGTCTGCTCTATAATACACAGATCAGAGAGAGAGAGTCTGCTCTATAATACACAGATCAGAGAGAGAGTCTGCTCTATAATACACAGATCAGAGAGGAGAGAGTCTGCTCTATAATACACAGATCAGAGAGGAGAGAGTCTGCTCTATAATACACAGATCAGAGAGGAGAGAGAGTCTGCTCTATAATACACAGATCAGAGAGAGAGACAGTCTGCTCTATAATACACAGATCAGAGAGGAGAGAGACAGTCTCTGCAGTACATTATAGATCAGCGTCACAAACTGTTGCTGGATGGAGGATTCTTTTTTTATGCAATCTTGCCTCCGTTGTTGCAGTCTTGTTAAATGTTTTTGTTTTGGTCTGTGGTTTGGAGCTCATTATGACCCTGTGACCTTTTATAACATACAGCGCAGTAACTAGAGGGGGCTATCTTGTATAGAAGTGGCTGTTTGACAGTATTACAGAGTACACCTTTAATATTTCAGCACACAGGGAGACTATTTCTACACTGTAAAAACTGGGATTGGGGTTAATTCGTATTTATTAAATAATTATTAGTAACCGATTAGTAAAAACGATGTGCCATTTGAAATCGAATTGAGCTGAGTTCAATGAATTTGAACCATTTATGAATGGCATTTTACACCGTTTTAGTTGAATAAAATTAGCTGATAGTTTAAAAGTGACCAGATGACAGTTCAGTTTTTACAGTGTATACCTACTCTTGTTTGTCTAACACACATAAACTAAATCAAATAGAAATGATACAATTAATTATTGTTTTTATGATGAGACTAATTTGCCTTGGCAAATGTGAAGAATATATATTTTTTTAATAAATGTGAACACCCTATATATCACTCCCTATATAGCACCCTATATATCACACCCTATATATCACACCCTATATATCACCCTATATATCACACCCTATATATCACTCCCTATATAGCACCCTATATATCACCCTATATATAACACCCTATATATAACACCCTATATATCACACCCTATATATCACCCTATATATCACACCCTATATATCACACCCTATATATCACCCTATATATCACACCCTATATATCACACCCTATATATCACCCTATATATCACACCCTATATATCACACCCTATATATAACACCCTATATATCACACCCTATATATCACACCCTATATATCACCCTATATATCACACCCTATATATCACACCATATATATCACACCCTATATATCACACCCTATATATCACCCTATATATCACACCCTATATATCACTCCCTATATATCACACCCTATATATCACACCCTATATATCACACCCTATATATCACCCTATATATCACACCCTATATATCACTCCCTATATATCACACCCTATATATCACACCCTATATATAACACCCTATATATAACACCCTATATATAACACCCTATATATAACACCCTATATATCACACCCTATATATCACCCTATATATCACACCCTATATATCACACCCTATATATCACACCCTATATATAACACCCTATATATAACACCCTATATATCACACCCTATATATCACACCCTATATATCACACCCTATATATCACCCTATATATCACACCCTATATATCACACCCTATATATCACACCCTATATATAACACCCTATATATAACACCCTATATATCACACCCTATATATCACACCCTATATATCACCCTATATATCACACCCTATATATCACACCCTATATATCACACCCTATATATCACACCCTATATATCACACCCTATATATAACACCCTATATATCACACCCTATATATCACCCTATATATCACACCCTATATATCACCCTATATATCACACCCTATATATCACACCCTATATATCACCCTATATATCACACCCTATATATCACACCCTATATATAACACCCTATATATCACACCCTATATATAACACCCTATATATCACACCCTATATATCACCCTATATATAACACCCTATATATCACACCCTATATATCACACCCTATATATCACACCCTATATATCACACCCTATATATCACACCCTATATATCACACCCTATATATCACACCCTATATGTCACCCTATATATCACACCCTATATATAACACCCTATATATCACCCTATATATAACACCCTATATATCACACCCTATATATCACCCTATATATCACACCCTATATATCACACCCTATATATCACACCCTATATGTCACCCTATATATCACACCCTATATATCACCATATATACCACCCTATATATATCACCCTATATATCACCCTATATATCACACCCTATATATAACACCATATATACCACCCTATATATCACACCCTATATATCACACCATATATATAACACCCTATATATCACCCTATATATCACACCCTATATATCACCATATATATCACCCTATATATCACCCTATATATCACCCTATATATCACCCTATATATCACCCTATATATCACCCTATATATCACACCCTATATATCACCCTATATATCACACCCTATATATCACCCTATATATCACACCCTATATATCACCCTATATATCACACCCTATATATCACACCCTATATATCACCCTATATATCACCCTATATATCACCCTATATATCACACCCTATATATCACACCCTATATATCACCCTATATATCACCCTATATATCACCCTATATATCACCCTATATCACACCCTATATATCACACCCTATATATCACACCCTATATATAACACCCTATATATAACACCCTATATATCACACCCTATATATCACACCCTATATATCACACCCTATATATCACCCTATATATCACACCCTATATATCACACCCTATATATCACACCCTATATATAACACCCTATATATAACACCCTATATATCACACCCTATATATCACACCCTATATATCACCCTATATATCACACCCTATATATCACACCCTATATATCACACCCTATATATCACACCCTATATATCACACCCTATATATCACACCCTATATATCACACCCTATATATAACACCCTATATATCACACCCTATATATCACCCTATATATCACCCTATATATCACACCCTATATATCACACCCTATATATCACCCTATATATCACACCCTATATATCACACCCTATATATAACACCCTATATATCACACCCTATATATAACACCCTATATATCACACCCTATATATCACCCTATATATAACACCCTATATATCACACCCTATATATCACACCCTATATATCACACCCTATATATCACACCCTATATATCACACCCTATATATCACACCCTATATATCACACCCTATATGTCACCCTATATATCACACCCTATATATAACACCCTATATATCACCCTATATATAACACCCTATATATCACACCCTATATATCACCCTATATATCACACCCTATATATCACACCCTATATATCACACCCTATATGTCACCCTATATATCACACCCTATATATAACACCATATATATCACCCTATATATCACCATATATATCACCCTATATATCACACCCTATATATCACACCCTATATATAACACCATATATACCACCCTATATATCACACCCTATATATCACACCATATATATAACACCCTATATATCACCCTATATATCACACCCTATATATCACCATATATATCACCCTATATATCACCCTATATATCACCCTATATATCACCCTATATATCACCCTATATATCACCCTATATATCACACCCTATATATCACCCTATATATCACACCCTATATATCACCCTATATATCACACCCTATATATCACCCTATATATCACACCCTATATATCACACCCTATATATCACACCCTATATATCACCCTATATATCACACCCTATATATCACACCCTATATATCACCCTATATATCACCCTATATATCACCCTATATATCACCCTATATATCACCCTATATATCACACCCTATATATCACACCCTATATATCACACCCTATATATCACACCCTATATATCACACCCTATATATCACCCTATATATCACCCTATATATCACACCCTATATATCACCCTATATATCACCCTATATATCACACCCTATATATCACCCTATATATCACCCTATATATCACACCCTATATATCACCCTATATATCACACCTATATCACTATATATATAATTCATGAGCCTGTTAATATGGAGCGCTGAAACATGCTACAACTGTATTACTATTTATCTTTCCATATCCGACGGCCCGGCCGGCTGCCAGAGGGGGTTCAGTTGTGTCCAGTCCCTTCGACACACAACCTTATCTCTGTTTAAATATCCGGTTTCTCTCCCCTGCGGTCCAGAGGCTACAGAGACATGTCATTAAGTGCAGCCTCTCGCTCCCCGAGCCCCCCCCCCCCCCGCTTCCTTCCTGTGGGCCTGGTGACGGAGTGATTCTCCCTGGGAGGGGGGAGGGGGGGGGGCGTCTCCAGAGTGGACCACAGGAGGCCAACCCACCCCCCCCCACAGGAGGTCACCCCCCCCCCCCCCCCCCCCCTCTCTGGAGGAAGAAGCAGGAACCAGGCTCTTAAAGAGAGAGGCCTCTGGCGTTGTGTCGTGACAAATCTGTCGTCGTGACCCCGCTTCAGGGTAGTTTTATCTTTGCCATAATATACAGTAGATGGACT
Source organism: Notolepis coatsorum (assembly GCF_963971535.1). NCBI lineage: Eukaryota > Metazoa > Chordata > Actinopteri > Aulopiformes > Paralepididae > Notolepis > Notolepis coatsorum. The sequence continues at coordinate 66,198 of NW_028172748.1, forward strand.
GGTGGTTTTTATTATTATTATTATTATTATTATTATTATTATTATTATTATTATTATTATTATTATTATTATTATTATTATTATTATTATTATTATTATTATTATTATTATTATTATTATTATTATTATTATTATTATTATTATTATTATTATTATTATTATTATTATTATTATTATTATTATTATTATTATTATTATTATTTATTATTATTATTATCTGAATGTGTTACACTGTGTTGTTTAATTGGCTGAAAGTAAGAAGGGTTGTTCAGAAAGTTTTGACAGGAGACCCTATCTCTAAGGAGGTACCCTATCTCTAAGGAGATGACCCTATCACTAAGGAGGTGAACCTATCTCTAAGGAGATGACCCTATCACTTACACAGGTTAGTGTCTGGAGGTGGTATACACGTTCTCTCAGCACCCTATCACTTACACAGGTTAGTGTCTGGAGGTGGTATACACGTTCTCTCAGCACCCTATCACTTACACAGGTTAGTGTCTGGAGGTGGTATACATGTTCTCTCAGCACCCTATCACTTACACAGGTTAGTGTCTGGAGGTATACACGTTCTCTCAGCACCCTATCACTTACACAGGTTAGTGTCTGGAGGTGGTATACACGTTCTCTCAGCACCCTATCACCTACACAGGTTAGTGTCTGGAGGTGGTATACACGTTCTCTCAGCACCCTATCACCTACACAGGTTAGTGTCTGGAGGTGGTATACATGTTCTCTCAGCACCCTATCACTTACACAGGTTAGTGTCTGGAGGTGGTATACACGTTCTCTCAGCACCCTATCACTTACACAGGTTAGTGTCTGGAGGTATACATGTTCTCTCAGCACCCTATCACTTACACAGGTTAGTGTCTGGAGGTGGTATACACGTTCTCTCAGCACCCTATCACTTACACAGGTTAGTGTCTGGTGGTATACACGTTCTATCAGCACCCTATCACTTACACAGGGTAGTGTCTGGAGGTGGTATACACGTTCTCTCAGCACCCTATCACTTACACAGGTTAGTGTCTGGAGGTGGTATACACGTTCTCTCAGCACCCTATCACTTACACAGGTTAGTGTCTGGTGGTATACACGTTCTCTCAGCACCCTATCACTTACACAGGTTAGTGTCTGGAGGTGGTATACACGTTCTCTCAGCACCCTATCACTTACACAGGGTAGTGTCTGGAGGTGGTATACACGTTCTCTCAGCACCCTATCACTTACACAGGTTAGTGTCTGGAGGTGGTATACACATTCTCTCAGCACCCTATCACCTACACAGGTTAGTGTCTGGAGGTGGTATACACGTTCTCTCAGCACCCTATCACTTACACAGGTTAGTGTCTGGTGGTGGTATACACGTTCTCTCAGCACCCTATCACTTACACAGGTTAGTGTCTGGAGGTGGTATACACGTTCTCTCAGCACCCTATCACTTACACAGGTTAGTGTCTGGAGGTGGTATACACGTTCTCTCAGCACCCTATCACTTACACAGGTTAGTGTCTGGAGGTGGTATACACGTTCTCTCAGCACCCTATCACTTACACAGGTTAGTGTCTGGAGGTGGTATACACGTTCTCTCAGCACCCTATCACTTACACAGGTTAGTGTCTGGAGGTGGTATACACGTTCTCTCAGCACCCTATCACCTACACAGGTTAGTGTCTGGAGGTGGTATACACGTTCTCTCAGCACCCTATCACTTACACAGGTTAGTGTCTGGAGGTGGTATACACGTTCTCTCAGCACCCTATCACTTACACAGGTTAGTGTCTGGAGGTGGTATACACGTTCTCTCAGTACCCTATCACTTACACAGGTTAGTGTCTGGAGGTGGTATACACGTTCTCTCAGCACCCTATCACCTACACAGGTTAGTGTCTGGAGGTGGTATACACGTTCTCTCAGCACCCTATCACTTACACAGGTTAGTGTCTGGAGGTGGTATACACGTTCTCTCAGCACCCTATCACCTACACAGGTTAGTGTCTGGTGGTGGTATACACGTTCTCTCAGCACCCTATCACCTACACAGGTTAGTGTCTGGAGGTATACACGTTCTCTCAGCACCCTATCACTTACACAGGTTAGTGTCTGGAGGTGGTATACACGTTCTCTCAGCACCCTATCACTTACACAGGTTAGTGTCTGGAGGTATACACATTCTCTCAGCACCCTATCACCTACACAGGTTAGTGTCTGGAGGTGGTATACATGTTCTCTCAGCACCCTATCACTTACACAGGTTAGTGTCTGGAGGTGGTATACACGTTCTCTCAGCACCCTATCACTTACACAGGTTAGTGTCTGGTGGTGGTATACACGTTCTCTCAGCACCCTATCACTTACACAGGCTAGTGTCTGGAGGTGGTATACACGTTCTCTCAGCACCCTATCACTTACACAGGTTAGTGTCTGGAGGTATACACATTCTCTCAGCACCCTATCACTTACACAGGTTAGTGTCTGGAGGTGGTATACACGTTCTCTCAGCACCCTATCACCTACACAGGTTAGTGTCTGGAGGTGGTATACACGTTCTCTCAGCACCCTATCACTTACACAGGTTAGTATCTGGAGGTATACACATTCTCTCAGCACCCTATCACTTACACAGGTTAGTGTCTGGAGGTGGTATACACGTTCTCTCAGCACCCTATCACTTACACAGGTTAGTGTCTGGAGGTGGTATACACGTTCTCTCAGCACCCTATCACTTACACAGGTTAGTGTCTGGAGGTGGTATACACGTTCTCTCAGCACCCTATCACTTACACAGGTTAGTGTCTGGAGGTGGTATACACGTTCTCTCAGCACCCTATCACTTACACAGGTTAGTGTCTGGAGGTGGTATACACATTCTCTCAGCACCCTATCACTTACACAGGTTAGTGTCTGGAGGTATACACGTTCTCTCAGCACCCTATCACCTACACAGGTTAGTGTCTGGAGGTGGTATACACGTTCTCTCAGCACCCTATCACTTACACAGGTTAGTGTCTGGAGGTGGTATACACGTTCTCTCAGCACCCTATCACCTACACAGGTTAGTGTCTGGAGGTATACACGTTCTCTCAGCACCCTATCACTTACACAGGTTAGTGTCTGGAGGTGGTATACACGTTCTCTCAGCACCCTATCACCTACACAGGTTAGTGTCTGGAGGTGGTATACACGTTCTCTCAGCACCCTATCACTTACACAGGTTAGTATCTGGAGGTATACACGTTCTCTCAGCACCCTATCACTTACACAGGTTAGTATCTGGAGGTGGTATACACGTTCTCTCAGCACCCTATCACTTACACAGGTTAGTGTCTGGAGGTGGTATACACGTTCTCTCAGCACCCTATCACTTACACAGGTTAGTGTCTGGAGGTGGTATACACGTTCTCTCAGCACCCTATCACCTACACAGGTTAGTGTCTGGAGGTGGTATACACGTTCTCTCAGCACCCTATCACTTACACAGGTTAGTGTCTGGTGGTATACACGTTCTCTCAGCACCCTATCACTTACACAGGTTAGTGTCTGGAGGTGGTATACACGTTCTCTCAGCACCCTATCACCTACACAGGTTAGTGTCTGGAGGTGGTATACATGTTCTCTCAGCACCCTATCACTTACACAGGTTAGTGTCTGGAGGTGGTATACACGTTCTCTCAGCACCCTATCACCTACACAGGTTAGTGTCTGGAGGTGGTATACACGTTCTCTCAGCACCCTATCACTTACACAGGTTAGTGTCTGGAGGTGGTATACACGTTCTCTCAGCACCCTATCACCTACACAGGTTAGTGTCTGGAGGTGGTATACACGTTCTCTCAGCACCCTATCACCTACACAGGTTAGTGTCTGGAGGTGGTATACACGTTCTCTCAGCACCCTATCACTTACACAGGTTAGTGTCTGGAGGTGGTATACACGTTCTCTCAGCACCCTATCACTTACACAGGGTAGTGTCTGGAGGTGGTATACACGTTCTCTCAGCACCCTATCACTTACACAGGTTAGTGTCTGGAGGTGGTATACACGTTCTCTCAGCACCCTATCACTTACACAGGTTAGTGTCTGGAGGTGGTATACACGTTCTCTCAGCACCCTATCACTTACACAGGTTAGTGTCTGGAGGTATACACGTTCTCTCAGCACCCTATCACTTACACAGGTTAGTGTCTGGAGGTGGTATACACGTTCTCTCAGCACCCTATCACTTACACAGGTTAGTGTCTGGAGGTGGTATACACGTTCTCTCAGCACCCTATCACCTACACAGGTTAGTGTCTGGAGGTGGTATACACGTTCTCTCAGCACCCTATCACTTACACAGGTTAGTGTCTGGAGGTGGTATACACGTTCTCTCAGCACCCTATCACTTACACAGGTTAGTGTCTGGAGGTGGTATACACGTTCTCTCAGCACCCTATCACTTACACAGGTTAGTATCTGGAGGTGGTATACACGTTCTCTCAGCACCCTATCACTTACACAGGTTAGTGTCTGGAGGTATACACGTTCTCTCAGCACCCTATCACTTACACAGGGTAGTGTCTGGAGGTGGTATACACGTTCTCTCAGCACCCTATCACCTACACAGGTTAGTGTCTGGAGGTGGTATACACGTTCTCTCAGCACCCTATCACTTACACAGGTTAGTGTCTGGAGGTGGTATACACGTTCTCTCAGCACCCTATCACTTACACAGGTTAGTGTCTGGAGGTGGTATACACGTTCTCTCAGCACCCTATCACCTACACAGGTTAGTGTCTGGAGGTGGTATACACGTTCTCTCAGCACCCTATCACCTACACAGGTTAGTGTCTGGTGGTGGTATACACGTTCTCTCAGCACCCTATCACCTACACAGGTTAGTGTCTGGAGGTATACACGTTCTCTCAGCACCCTATCACTTACACAGGTTAGTGTCTGGAGGTGGTATACACGTTCTCTCAGCACCCTATCACTTACACAGGTTAGTGTCTGGAGGTATACACATTCTCTCAGCACCCGATCACCTACACAGGTTAGTGTCTGGAGGTGGTATACATGTTCTCTCAGCACCCTATCACTTACACAGGTTAGTGTCTGGAGGTGGTATACACGTTCTCTCAGCACCCTATCACTTACACAGGTTAGTGTCTGGAGGTGGTATACACGTTCTCTCAGCACCCTATCACTTACACAGGTTAGTGTCTGGAGGTGGTATACACGTTCTCTCAGCACCCTATCACTTACACAGGTTAGTGTCTGGAGGTGGTATACACGTTCTCTCAGCACCCTATCACTTACACAGGTTAGTGTCTGGAGGTATACACATTCTCTCAGCACCCTATCACTTACACAGGTTAGTGTCTGGAGGTATACACGTTCTCTCAGCACCCTATCACCTACACAGGTTAGTGTCTGGAGGTGGTATACACGTTCTCTCAGCACCCTATCACTTACACAGGTTAGTGTCTGGAGGTGGTATACACGTTCTCTCAGCACCCTATCACCTACACAGGTTAGTGTCTGGAGGTATACACGTTCTCTCAGCACCCTATCACTTACACAGGTTAGTGTCTGGAGGTGGTATACACGTTCTCTCAGCACCCTATCACCTACACAGGTTAGTGTCTGGAGGTGGTATACACGTTCTCTCAGCACCCTATCACTTACACAGGTTAGTATCTGGAGGTATACACATTCTCTCAGCACCCTATCACTTACACAGGTTAGTGTCTGGAGGTGGTATACACGTTCTCTCAGCACCCTATCACTTACACAGGTTAGTGTCTGGAGGTGGTATACACGTTCTCTCAGCACCCTATCACCTACACAGGTTAGTGTCTGGAGGAGGTATACACGTTCTCTCAGCACCCTATCACCTACACAGGTTAGTGTCTGGAGGTGGTATACACGTTCTCTCAGCACCCTATCACTTACACAGGTTAGTGTCTGGAGGTGGTATACACGTTCTCTCAGCACCCTATCACTTACACAGGTTAGTATCTGGAGGTATACACGTTCTCTCAGCACCCTATCACTTACACAGGTTAGTGTCTGGAGGTGGTATACACGTTCTCTCAGCACCCTATCACTTACACAGGTTAGTGTCTGGAGGTGGTATACACGTTCTCTCAGCACCCTATCACTTACACAGGTTAGTGTCTGGAGGTGGTATACACGTTCTCTCAGCACCCTATCACTTACACAGGTTAGTGTCTGGAGGTGGTATACACGTTCTCTCAGCACCATATCACTTACACAGGTTAGTGTCTGGAGGTGGTATACACGTTCTCTCAGCACCATATCACTTACACAGGTTAGTGTCTGGAGGTGGTATACACGTTCTCTCAGCACCCTATCACTTACACAGGTTAGTGTCTGGAGGTGGTATACACGTTCTCTCAGCACCCTATCACCTACACAGGTTAGTGTCTGGAGGTGGTATACACGTTCTCTCAGCACCCTATCACTTACACAGGTTAGTGTCTGGAGGTGGTATACACGTTCTCTCAGCACCCTATCACTTACACAGGTTAGTGTCTGGAGGTATACACATTCTCTCAGCACCCTATCACTTACACAGGTTAGTGTCTGGAGGTATACACGTTCTCTCAGCACCCTATCACCTACACAGGTTAGTGTCTGGAGGTGGTATACACGTTCTCTCAGCACCCTATCACTTACACAGGTTAGTGTCTGGAGGTGGTATACACGTTCTCTCAGCACCCTATCACTTACACAGGTTAGTGTCTGGAGGTGGTATACACGTTCTCTCAGCACCCTATCACCTACACAGGTTAGTGTCTGGAGGTGGTATACACATTCTCTCAGCACCCTATCACTTACACAGGTTAGTGTCTGGAGGTATACACGTTCTCTCAGCACCCTATCACTTACACAGGTTAGTATCTGGAGGTATACACGTTCTCTCAGCACCCTATCACTTACACAGGTTAGTGTCTGGAGGTGGTATACACGTTCTCTCAGCACCCTATCACTTACACAGGTTAGTGTCTGGAGGTGGTATACACGTTCTCTCAGCACCCTATAACTCTCACAGGTTAGTGTCTGGAGGTGGTATACACGTTCTCTCAGCACCCTATCACTTACACAGGTTAGTGTCTGGAGGTGGTATACACGTTCTCTCAGCACCCTATCACCTACACAGGTTAGTGTCTGGAGGTGGTATACACGTTCTCTCAGCACCCTATCACTTACACAGGTTAGTGTCTGGAGGTATACACGTTCTCTCAGCACCCTATCACTTACACAGGTTAGTGTCTGGAGGTGGTATACACGTTCTCTCAGCACCCTATCACTTACACAGGTTAGTGTCTGGAGGTGGTATACACGTTCTCTCAGCACCCTATCACTTACACAGGTTAGTGTCTGGAGGTGGTATACACGTTCTCTCAGCACCCTATCACCTACACAGGTTAGTGTCTGGAGGTGGTATACACGTTCTCTCAGCACCCTGTCACTTACACAGGTTAGTGTCTGGAGGTGGTATACACGTTCTCTCAGCACCCTATCACTTACACAGGTTAGTGTCTGGAGGTGGTATACACGTTCTCTCAGCACCATATCACTTACACAGGTTAGTGTCTGGAGGTGGTATACACATTCTCTCAGCACCCTATCACTTACACAGGTTAGTATCTGGAGGTATACACGTTCTCTCAGCACCCTATCACTTACACAGGTTAGTGTCTGGAGGTATACACGTTCTCTCAGCACCCTATCACTTACACAGGTTAGTGTCTGGAGGTGGTATACACGTTCTCTCAGCACCCTATCACTTACACAGGTTAGTGTCTGGAGGTGGTATACACGTTCTCTCAGCACCCTATCACTTACACAGGTTAGTGTCTGGAGGTGGTATACACGTTCTCTCAGCACCCTATCACTTACACAGGTTAGTGTCTGGAGGTGGTATACACGTTCTCTCAGCACCCTATCACTTACACAGGTTAGTGTCTGGAGGTGGTATACACGTTCTCTCAGCACCCTATCACTTACACAGGTTAGTGTCTGGTGGTATACACGTTCTCTCAGCACCCTATCACTTACACAGGGTAGTGTCTGGAGGTGGTATACACGTTCTCTCAGCACCCTATCACTTACACAGGTTAGTGTCTGGAGGTGGTATACACGTTCTCTCAGCACCCTATCACTTACACAGGTTAGTGTCTGGAGGTGGTATACACGTTCTCTCAGCACCCTATCACTTACACAGGTTAGTGTCTGGAGGTATACACGTTCTCTCAGCACCCTATCACTTACACAGGTTAGTGTCTGGAGGTGGTATACACGTTCTCTCAGCACCCTATCACTTACACAGGGTAGTGTCTGGAGGTGGTATACACGTTCTCTCAGCACCCTATCACTTACACAGGTTAGTGTCTGGAGGTGGTATACACATTCTCTCAGCACCCTATCACCTACACAGGTTAGTGTCTGGAGGTGGTATACACGTTCTCTCAGCACCCTATCACTTACACAGGTTAGTGTCTGGAGGTGGTATACACGTTCTCTCAGCACCCTATCACTTACACAGGTTAGTGTCTGGTGGTATACACGTTCTCTCAGCACCCTATCACTTACACAGGTTAGTGTCTGGAGGTGGTATACACGTTCTCTCAGCACCCTATCACTTACACAGGTTAGTGTCTGGAGGTGGTATACACGTTCTCTCAGCACCCTATCACTTACACAGGTTAGTGTCTGGAGGTGGTATACACGTTCTCTCAGCACCCTATCACTTACACAGGTTAGTATCTGGAGGTATACACGTTCTCTCAGCACCCTATCACCTACACAGGTTAGTGTCTGGAGGTGGTATACACGTTCTCTCAGCACCCTATCACTTACACAGGTTAGTGTCTGGAGGTGGTATACACGTTCTCTCAGCACCCTATCACCTACACAGGTTAGTGTCTGGAGGTGGTATACACGTTCTCTCAGCACCCTATCACTTACACAGGTTAGTGTCTGGAGGTGGTATACACGTTCTCTCAGCACCCTATCACTTACACAGGTTAGTGTCTGGAGGTGGTATACACGTTCTCTCAGCACCCTATCACCTACACAGGTTAGTGTCTGGAGGTGGTATACACATTCTCTCAGCACCCTATCACTTACACAGGTTAGTGTCTGGAGGTGGTATACACGTTCTCTCAGCACCCTATCACCTACACAGGTTAGTGTCTGGAGGTGGTATACACGTTCTCTCAGCACCCTATCACTTACACAGGTTAGTGTCTGGTGGTATACACGTTCTCTCAGCACCCTATCACTTACACAGGTTAGTGTCTGGAGGTGGTATACACGTTCTCTCAGCACCCTATCACCTACACAGGTTAGTGTCTGGAGGTGGTATACATGTTCTCTCAGCACCCTATCACTTACACAGGTTAGTGTCTGGAGGTGGTATACACGTTCTCTCAGCACCCTATCACCTACACAGGTTAGTGTCTGGAGGTGGTATACACGTTCTCTCAGCACCCTATCACTTACACAGGTTAGTGTCTGGAGGTGGTATACACGTTCTCTCAGCACCCTATCACCTACACAGGTTAGTGTCTGGAGGTGGTATACACGTTCTCTCAGCACCCTATCACCTACACAGGTTAGTGTCTGGAGGTGGTATACACGTTCTCTCAGCACCCTATCACTTACACAGGTTAGTGTCTGGAGGTGGTATACACGTTCTCTCAGCACCCTATCACTTACACAGGGTAGTGTCTGGAGGTGGTATACACGTTCTCTCAGCACCCTATCACTTACACAGGTTAGTGTCTGGAGGTGGTATACACGTTCTCTCAGCACCCTATCACTTACACAGGTTAGTGTCTGGAGGTGGTATACACGTTCTCTCAGCACCCTATCACTTACACAGGTTAGTGTCTGGAGGTATACACGTTCTCTCAGCACCCTATCACTTACACAGGTTAGTGTCTGGAGGTGGTATACACGTTCTCTCAGCACCCTATCACTTACACAGGTTAGTGTCTGGAGGTGGTATACACGTTCTCTCAGCACCCTATCACCTACACAGGTTAGTGTCTGGAGGTGGTATACACGTTCTCTCAGCACCCTATCACTTACACAGGTTAGTGTCTGGAGGTGGTATACACGTTCTCTCAGCACCCTATCACTTACACAGGTTAGTGTCTGGAGGTGGTATACACGTTCTCTCAGCACCCTATCACTTACACAGGTTAGTATCTGGAGGTGGTATACACGTTCTCTCAGCACCCTATCACTTACACAGGTTAGTGTCTGGAGGTATACACGTTCTCTCAGCACCCTATCACTTACACAGGGTAGTGTCTGGAGGTGGTATACACGTTCTCTCAGCACCCTATCACCTACACAGGTTAGTGTCTGGAGGTGGTATACACGTTCTCTCAGCACCCTATCACTTACACAGGTTAGTGTCTGGAGGTGGTATACACGTTCTCTCAGCACCCTATCACTTACACAGGTTAGTGTCTGGAGGTGGTATACACGTTCTCTCAGCACCCTATCACCTACACAGGTTAGTGTCTGGAGGTGGTATACACGTTCTCTCAGCACCCTATCACCTACACAGGTTAGTGTCTGGTGGTGGTATACACGTTCTCTCAGCACCCTATCACCTACACAGGTTAGTGTCTGGAGGTATACACGTTCTCTCAGCACCCTATCACTTACACAGGTTAGTGTCTGGAGGTGGTATACACGTTCTCTCAGCACCCTATCACTTACACAGGTTAGTGTCTGGAGGTATACACATTCTCTCAGCACCCGATCACCTACACAGGTTAGTGTCTGGAGGTGGTATACATGTTCTCTCAGCACCCTATCACTTACACAGGTTAGTGTCTGGAGGTGGTATACACGTTCTCTCAGCACCCTATCACTTACACAGGTTAGTGTCTGGAGGTGGTATACACGTTCTCTCAGCACCCTATCACTTACACAGGTTAGTGTCTGGAGGTGGTATACACGTTCTCTCAGCACCCTATCACTTACACAGGTTAGTGTCTGGAGGTGGTATACACGTTCTCTCAGCACCCTATCACTTACACAGGTTAGTGTCTGGAGGTATACACATTCTCTCAGCACCCTATCACTTACACAGGTTAGTGTCTGGAGGTATACACGTTCTCTCAGCACCCTATCACCTACACAGGTTAGTGTCTGGAGGTGGTATACACGTTCTCTCAGCACCCTATCACTTACACAGGTTAGTGTCTGGAGGTGGTATACACGTTCTCTCAGCACCCTATCACCTACACAGGTTAGTGTCTGGAGGTATACACGTTCTCTCAGCACCCTATCACTTACACAGGTTAGTGTCTGGAGGTGGTATACACGTTCTCTCAGCACCCTATCACCTACACAGGTTAGTGTCTGGAGGTGGTATACACGTTCTCTCAGCACCCTATCACTTACACAGGTTAGTATCTGGAGGTATACACATTCTCTCAGCACCCTATCACTTACACAGGTTAGTGTCTGGAGGTGGTATACACGTTCTCTCAGCACCCTATCACTTACACAGGTTAGTGTCTGGAGGTGGTATACACGTTCTCTCAGCACCCTATCACCTACACAGGTTAGTGTCTGGAGGAGGTATACACGTTCTCTCAGCACCCTATCACCTACACAGGTTAGTGTCTGGAGGTGGTATACACGTTCTCTCAGCACCCTATCACTTACACAGGTTAGTGTCTGGAGGTGGTATACACGTTCTCTCAGCACCCTATCACTTACACAGGTTAGTATCTGGAGGTATACACGTTCTCTCAGCACCCTATCACTTACACAGGTTAGTGTCTGGAGGTGGTATACACGTTCTCTCAGCACCCTATCACTTACACAGGTTAGTGTCTGGAGGTGGTATACACGTTCTCTCAGCACCCTATCACTTACACAGGTTAGTGTCTGGAGGTGGTATACACGTTCTCTCAGCACCCTATCACTTACACAGGTTAGTGTCTGGAGGTGGTATACACGTTCTCTCAGCACCATATCACTTACACAGGTTAGTGTCTGGAGGTGGTATACACGTTCTCTCAGCACCATATCACTTACACAGGTTAGTGTCTGGAGGTGGTATACACGTTCTCTCAGCACCCTATCACTTACACAGGTTAGTGTCTGGAGGTGGTATACACGTTCTCTCAGCACCCTATCACCTACACAGGTTAGTGTCTGGAGGTGGTATACACGTTCTCTCAGCACCCTATCACTTACACAGGTTAGTGTCTGGAGGTGGTATACACGTTCTCTCAGCACCCTATCACTTACACAGGTTAGTGTCTGGAGGTATACACATTCTCTCAGCACCCTATCACTTACACAGGTTAGTGTCTGGAGGTATACACGTTCTCTCAGCACCCTATCACCTACACAGGTTAGTGTCTGGAGGTGGTATACACGTTCTCTCAGCACCCTATCACTTACACAGGTTAGTGTCTGGAGGTGGTATACACGTTCTCTCAGCACCCTATCACCTACACAGGTTAGTGTCTGGAGGTGGTATACACGTTCTCTCAGCACCCTGTCACTTACACAGGTTAGTGTCTGGAGGTGGTATACACGTTCTCTCAGCACCCTATCACTTACACAGGTTAGTGTCTGGAGGTGGTATACACGTTCTCTCAGCACCATATCACTTACACAGGTTAGTGTCTGGAGGTGGTATACACGTTCTCTCAGCACCCTATCACTTACACAGGTTAGTATCTGGAGGTATACACGTTCTCTCAGCACCCTATCACTTACACAGGTTAGTGTCTGGAGGTATACACGTTCTCTCAGCACCCTATCACTTACACAGGTTAGTGTCTGGAGGTGGTATACACGTTCTCTCAGCACCCTATCACTTACACAGGTTAGTGTCTGGAGGTGGTATACACGTTCTCTCAGCACCCTATCACTTACACAGGTTAGTGTCTGGAGGTGGTATACACGTTCTCTCAGCACCCTATCACTTACACAGGTTAGTGTCTGGAGGTGGTATACACGTTCTCTCAGCACCCTATCACTTACACAGGTTAGTGTCTGGAGGTGGTATACACGTTCTCTCAGCACCCTATCACTTACACAGGTTAGTGTCTGGTGGTATACACGTTCTCTCAGCACCCTATCACTTACACAGGGTAGTGTCTGGAGGTGGTATACACGTTCTCTCAGCACCCTATCACTTACACAGGTTAGTGTCTGGAGGTGGTATACACGTTCTCTCAGCACCCTATCACTTACACAGGTTAGTGTCTGGAGGTGGTATACACGTTCTCTCAGCACCCTATCACTTACACAGGTTAGTGTCTGGAGGTATACACGTTCTCTCAGCACCCTATCACTTACACAGGTTAGTGTCTGGAGGTGGTATACACGTTCTCTCAGCACCCTATCACTTACACAGGGTAGTGTCTGGAGGTGGTATACACGTTCTCTCAGCACCCTATCACTTACACAGGTTAGTGTCTGGAGGTGGTATACACATTCTCTCAGCACCCTATCACCTACACAGGTTAGTGTCTGGAGGTGGTATACACGTTCTCTCAGCACCCTATCACTTACACAGGTTAGTGTCTGGAGGTGGTATACACGTTCTCTCAGCACCCTATCACTTACACAGGTTAGTGTCTGGTGGTATACACGTTCTCTCAGCACCCTATCACTTACACAGGTTAGTGTCTGGAGGTGGTATACACGTTCTCTCAGCACCCTATCACTTACACAGGTTAGTGTCTGGAGGTGGTATACACGTTCTCTCAGCACCCTATCACTTACACAGGTTAGTGTCTGGAGGTGGTATACACGTTCTCTCAGCACCCTATCACTTACACAGGTTAGTATCTGGAGGTATACACGTTCTCTCAGCACCCTATCACCTACACAGGTTAGTGTCTGGAGGTGGTATACACGTTCTCTCAGCACCCTATCACTTACACAGGTTAGTGTCTGGAGGTGGTATACACGTTCTCTCAGCACCCTATCACCTACACAGGTTAGTGTCTGGAGGTGGTATACACGTTCTCTCAGCACCCTATCACTTACACAGGTTAGTGTCTGGAGGTGGTATACACGTTCTCTCAGCACCCTATCACTTACACAGGTTAGTGTCTGGAGGTGGTATACACGTTCTCTCAGCACCCTATCACCTACACAGGTTAGTGTCTGGAGGTGGTATACACATTCTCTCAGCACCCTATCACTTACACAGGTTAGTGTCTGGAGGTATACACGTTCTCTCAGCACCCTATCACTTACACAGGTTAGTATCTGGAGGTATACACGTTCTCTCAGCACCCTATCACTTACACAGGTTAGTGTCTGGAGGTGGTATACACGTTCTCTCAGCACCCTATCACTTACACAGGTTAGTGTCTGGAGGTGGTATACACGTTCTCTCAGCACCCTATAACTCTCACAGGTTAGTGTCTGGAGGTGGTATACACGTTCTCTCAGCACCCTATCACTTACACAGGTTAGTGTCTGGAGGTGGTATACACGTTCTCTCAGCACCCTATCACCTACACAGGTTAGTGTCTGGAGGTGGTATACACGTTCTCTCAGCACCCTATCACTTACACAGGTTAGTGTCTGGAGGTATACACGTTCTCTCAGCACCCTATCACTTACACAGGTTAGTGTCTGGAGGTGGTATACACGTTCTCTCAGCACCCTATCACTTACACAGGTTAGTGTCTGGAGGTGGTATACACGTTCTCTCAGCACCCTATCACTTACACAGGTTAGTGTCTGGAGGTGGTATACACGTTCTCTCAGCACCCTATCACCTACACAGGTTAGTGTCTGGAGGTGGTATACACGTTCTCTCAGCACCCTATCACTTACACAGGTTAGTGTCTGGAGGTGGTATACACGTTCTCTCAGCACCCTATCACTTACACAGGTTAGTGTCTGGAGGTGGTATACACGTTCTCTCAGCACCCTATCACTTACACAGGGTAGTGTCTGGAGGTGGTATACACGTTCTCTCAGCACCCTATCACTTACACAGGTTAGTGTCTGGAGGTGGTATACACATTCTCTCAGCACCCTATCACCTACACAGGTTAGTGTCTGGAGGTGGTATGCACGTTCTCTCAGCACCCTATCACTTACACAGGTTAGTGTCTGGAGGTGGTATACACGTTCTCTCAGCACCCTATCACTTACACAGGTTAGTGTCTGGTGGTATACACGTTCTCTCAGCACCCTATCACTTACACAGGTTAGTGTCTGGAGGTGGTATACACGTTCTCTCAGCACCCTATCACTTACACAGGTTAGTGTCTGGAGGTGGTATACACGTTCTCTCAGCACCCTATCACTTACACAGGTTAGTGTCTGGAGGTGGTATACACGTTCTCTCAGCACCCTATCACTTACACAGGTTAGTATCTGGAGGTATACACGTTCTCTCAGCACCCTATCACCTACACAGGTTAGTGTCTGGAGGTGGTATACACGTTCTCTCAGCACCCTATCACTTACACAGGTTAGTGTCTGGAGGTGGTATACACGTTCTCTCAGCACCCTATCACCTACACAGGTTAGTGTCTGGAGGTGGTATACACGTTCTCTCAGCACCCTATCACTTACACAGGTTAGTGTCTGGAGGTGGTATACACGTTCTCTCAGCACCCTATCACTTACACAGGTTAGTGTCTGGAGGTGGTATACACGTTCTCTCAGCACCCTATCACCTACACAGGTTAGTGTCTGGAGGTGGTATACACATTCTCTCAGCACCCTATCACTTACACAGGTTAGTGTCTGGAGGTATACACGTTCTCTCAGCACCCTATCACTTACACAGGTTAGTATCTGGAGGTATACACGTTCTCTCAGCACCCTATCACTTACACAGGTTAGTGTCTGGAGGTGGTATACACGTTCTCTCAGCACCCTATCACTTACACAGGTTAGTGTCTGGAGGTGGTATACACGTTCTCTCAGCACCCTATAACTCTCACAGGTTAGTGTCTGGAGGTGGTATACACGTTCTCTCAGCACCCTATCACTTACACATGTTAGTGTCTGGAGGTGGTATACACGTTCTCTCAGCACCCTATCACCTACACAGGTTAGTATCTGGAGGTATACACGTTCTCTCAGCACCCTATCACTTACACAGGTTAGTGTCTGGAGGTATACACGTTCTCTCAGCACCCTATCACTTACACAGGTTAGTGTCTGGAGGTGGTATACACGTTCTCTCAGCACCCTATCACTTACACAGGTTAGTGTCTGGAGGTGGTATACACGTTCTCTCAGCACCCTATCACTTACACAGGTTAGTGTCTGGTGGTATACACGTTCTCTCAGCACCCTATCACTTACACAGGGTAGTGTCTGGAGGTGGTATACACGTTCTCTCAGCACCCTATCACTTACACAGGTTAGTGTCTGGAGGTGGTATACACGTTCTCTCAGCACCCTATCACTTACACAGGTTAGTGTCTGGAGGTGGTATACACGTTCTCTCAGCACCCTATCACTTACACAGGTTAGTGTCTGGAGGTATACACGTTCTCTCAGCACCCTATCACTTACACAGGTTAGTGTCTGGAGGTGGTATACACGTTCTCTCAGCACCCTATCACTTACACAGGTAGTGTCTGGAGGTGGTATACACGTTCTCTCAGCACCCTATCACTTACACAGGTTAGTGTCTGGAGGTGGTATACACATTCTCTCAGCACCCTATCACCTACACAGGTTAGTGTCTGGAGGTGGTATACACGTTCTCTCAGCACCCTATCACTTACACAGGTTAGTGTCTGGAGGTGGTATACACGTTCTCTCAGCACCATATCACTTACACAGGTTAGTGTCTGGAGGTGGTATACACGTTCTCTCAGCACCCTATCACTTACACAGGTTAGTGTCTGGAGGTGGTATACACGTTCTCTCAGCACCCTATCACTTACACAGGTTAGTGTCTGGAGGTGGTATACACGTTCTCTCAGCACCCTATCACCTACACAGGTTAGTGTCTGGAGGTGGTATACACGTTCTCTCAGCACCCTATCACTTACACAGGTTAGTATCTGGAGGTGGTATACACGTTCTCTCAGCACCCTATCACTTACACAGGTTAGTGTCTGGAGGTGGTATACACGTTCTCTCAGCACCCTATCACTTACACAGGTTAGTGTCTGGAGGTGGTATACACGTTCTCTCAGCACCCTATCACTTACACAGGGTAGTGTCTGGAGGTGGTATACACGTTCTCTCAGCACCCTATCACCTACACAGGTTAGTGTCTGGAGGTGGTATACACGTTCTCTCAGCACCCTATCACTTAAACAGGTTAGTGTCTGGAGGTGGTATACACGTTCTCTCAGCACCCTATCACTTACACAGGTTAGTGTCTGGTGGTGGTATACACGTTC
>NW_028172747.1:0-7500 GCF_963971535.1 Notolepis coatsorum
AGAGAAGGGAGGAGAGAAAGAGGGAGGAGAGGTGAGACAGAAGAAAGAGAGAAAGAGAGAGAGAAAGTAAGTGTGTTTGCAGAGCAAATGAGTCAAGATGCAGAACAGCTTCTCTCTCTCTCTCTCTCTCTCTCTCTCTCTCTCTCTCTCTCTCTCTCTCCGTCTACCCCTCTCTCTCTCTCTGTCCCTCTCTGTCCCGCTCTCTCTCTCTCTCTCTCCTCTCTCTCGCTCTGTCTCTCTCTTCTCCTTCTACCACTCTCTCTCTCTCTCTCTCTCTCTCTCTCTCTCTCTCTCTCTCTCTCTCTCTCTCTCTCTCTCCTGCATCTGCATTGCTCCTCTGTTCCACTCTTTCAATCCACTAAAACACTTTGCTGAATTAGAACTGCAGGACTAGGCAGACCTATCTCTCCCTCACACCCCTATCAGTCCGTCTGCATTCTGCACGGTTTACCCACCCCCCCATCCCGCCCACCCACCCCTCCCCCCACCCCCCCCTTCCCCCCTTCTGAGATCCCTGGGGGTGCTTTCTTCGAGGGTAGTCGCTCCCTCTCTCCTCTCCCTGAGATGATCCCTCTCTCCTCTTTCTCCTCTGCCTCTCCGTATATATACACCCTGCTCCCCTGCTCTCAGAATCCTTACCCTCTCTCTCTCTCTCTCTGGTTCCCTTCTCTCTTCTCTCTCTCTCTCTCTCTCTCTCTCTCTCTCTCTCTCTCTCTCTCTCTCTCTATGGTGTATGCTGCAGCATTACCGTCGTCATCACCATTTCACACCCCCCCCTTTCACACACTACTCCTCTCCGCAATATGCAGATGCACGCACACACAACACACACACACACACACACACACACACACACACACAGACACACACACACACACACACACACACACACACACACACACACACACACACACACACACACACACACACACACACACACAGACACACCACACAACCACACACACACACACACACAAAACACACATTCCTATGTAGAATGATTGTTTGCACGCACACAAAAGCAAACACACACACACACAAGCAATCAATCAGGAAGGTGCTACGAGGGATTTCTACGCAGCACACGCACTCTTAGTGGCTTTACAGAAATCATCATGTTATATATATATATAGAGAGAGAGAGAGAGAGAGAGAGAGAGAGAGAGAGAGAGAGAGAGAGAGAGAGAGAGAGAGAGAGAGAGAGAGAGAGAGAGAGAGAGAGAGAGAGAGAGATTGATAGAGAGGGAGGGGGGGAGAGAGAGAGAGAGAGAGAGAGAGAGAGAGAGAGAAGAGAGAGAGAGAGAGGGGGGGGAGAGAGAGACACACAGAGAGAGAGAGAAACAGAGAGAGAGAGAGGAGGAGAAAGAGGAGAAAGAGAGAGAGAGTGAGAGGAGGAGAAAGAGAGAGAGAGGAGGAGAAAGAGAGAGAGAGGAGGGGGAGAGAGAGGCAAAAGAGAGAGAGGAGGAGGAGGGAGAGGAGAAAGAGAGAGAGAGAGCGAGCAGTCTGCGGTAATGTTGAAAGAGGGGGATATAAAACTGAGGAGTTGTGTGTATTCTGAATGGATTTAACACGGTCTCTCTCTCTCTCTCTCTCTCTATCTTTCTCTCTCTCCCTCTTTCTCTCTCATCTAATCTCCTTTGCTCTCTCTCCCTTTCTCTCCCGGACTGTAGTTTAGTGGGGGGGAAAACAGGTGCAACTTGGGAGAAAGAGGGAGGAGCCTATACCCTCCATCATCACATACTGTGTATGTGTGTGTGTGTGTGTGATCTGATACCACAGCGCAGTATTGTGCGTCTGCAGTAGTCTCTATCTATACAATACATACAGTATAACGTCAGGCCAACAACAACAACACTAAATGGAGTATGTACAGTATGTACATTATGTACAGTATGTATACAGTGTGCCGTCACAAAGGGAGACTAGCCAAGTCGTGTGATTTTTTTCCGTAGCCTATGTTTGCGAAGACGCTCTCTGATTGGCTAGCCGCGTACAGCGAAGACCCTCTCTGATTGGTTTAGCGCCGAAGGGTCTCTTCCGCCTTGTACATATATATTCTCTGCTTCAAAGTGGTTATGCTTTGGCCCTCTTTCGAAGTGGGTTATGCTTAGAGTTAGGGTTAGGGTTAGGGTTAAGGTTAGGGTTAGGGAACAACATATCAATTCTTGTTGAATATGCGGAAGAGACCCTTCGGCGCTAAACCAATCAGAGAGGGTCTTCGCTGTACGCGGCTACCCAATCAGAGAGCGTCTTCGCAAACATAGGCTACGGAAAAAAATCACGCAGCCAAGTCGTTGTCACTTCCTGTAATGTGTCACGTCAGCCACACGAGGCACCGCATTGGTGGGTTTTACTGGCCCCTCCCCCCCTCCTGGAGACTAGAGCGGACACGGTCAGCCTAGAGAGAGACCTGGAGGCTGTGACTTTCAAACGTGCTGCTGCCTATTTCTCTTTCCTTTACCGTAGAAACCGAGGTAAATATTGGACCTAATCGACAACAAGTAGACGCCGTTCGTTTGAGACGTGCCCAGCAGTTCGTGTAAAAGTCCCGGCCACTTGGGAGACAGGAAGTGTTTCCTTTCATCCCATTGGTGCAGCTTGTAATGCATCCTTTTCCTCCAATTAGAGCATCTCAGAGCAATACGGGTATTTTAAATCATTAAAAAAAAAAAAAAATACACCCATAGAGCTTTTAGAAAGGTGCTGAATAAAAGTATTGCCCCCCCCCCCCCAAATAAATATATGTATATTAATGTTGTTGTTTACATGTACCACCACCACCACCATCACCACCACCATCACCACCACCATCACCACCATCACCACCATCATCACCACCATCACCACCACCATCACCACCATCACCACCATCACCACCATCACCACCACCATCATCACCATCACAACCACCACCACCATCACCACCACCACCATCACCACCATCATCATCACCATCATCATCACCATCACCACCACCATCACCACCACCATCACCATCACCACCACCACCATCACCATCACCACCATCACCACCATCATCATCACCATCATCATCACCATCATCACCACCATCACTGTTAACATGTAATCTCTTTGCCTGTATACTACTGGCAATACGGTAGTCTAGGTTGCCCTCTGGAGGCTGTGAAACGCATGCGCAGTTAGTCTGTGTCGACCACGAGCATGAGGTCCACTGTTCGTTAATGGCTCTGTATTGGTGTTTGCAAGTTGATCAAATAAACCAAGTTAACAGAAGATAAACGTCGTGTTTATTTATAGTAGACTAACATTGGTAGCAGAGGATGGTTAGCAGAAGATGGCTACTGCTAACTACAAAGTTCCACCGAAGTTCGACGAGTCTCGACCATACGAGTGTTGGAAAAATGAGATCGCCATTTGGAAGCTGGTTACTGAACTTGATAAGAAGAAACATGCCCTCGCCGTTGTCCTGGGGCTGGAAGGAAGGGCAAGGGACATCGCTATGGAAATACCAGCTTTGGACTTGAACACCAACAATGGTATGGACACGCTGCTAGCAAAACTAGATGGCATATTTCTCAAAGAAGAGAGAGACCGTGCATACGATGCTTACTCTTTTTTTGACTGTATCAAAAAGGAGAGCTCCGTGTCCATGGCGGACTATGTGATTGACTTTGAACAACGTTACAACCGAATGAAAAGGTACGACATGACTCTCCCGGACGCCGTGTTAGCTTTTAAACTTTTAGACACGGCTTGTCTAGACGAGAAAAATAGACAAATGGCGCTGACTGCGTGTACAGATTTAACGTTTGCGTCAATGAAGTCCGCGCTGAAGAGGATCTTTGGGGGGAGAGTGCACGGCGGCACATCAAACGGAATACACGTTAACGATGAAGCGTTATTCACGGAGCAACGCTCACAAGGAAGATTCAGACGTCCAACGACGCAGCAGTTTGGACAAGTTGGACAACAAAGGCAAACGTCACAGGGTACCAACCCACTGGATAGGTTCGGTAAGAGATCAAAATGTGCTATATGTCAGAGCACGTTCCATTGGGCTAAAGACTGTCCTCACAAGAGTAGTGAGCAAGTGAAGCTAACTGACGATCGAACAAGGGTAGAGGAATGTGACATCACACTGCTTACTGCTGTACTGTCTGAAACAGAGGTATTCCTAACTGAGTCCTTAGGGACTGCTATCATTGACACTGCATGTACCCGCACAGTGTGTGGAGAAAAATGGTTGGACAGCTTCGTCGCTGATCTCAGTCAAAGTCAAGTGAACCAGATGGTAAAAAGTGAAACTCCAAGCTCCAGACCATTCCGGTTTGGAGATGGAAATATAGTGCATTCTTCCAGAACACTGAAACTGCCTGCCAAAATAGGACTGACAAAATGTCGAGTGGAAACTGAAGTAGTCAAAGCTGATATCCCACTACTTCTGAGTAAGACATCACTGAAAAGGGCAGGAACCATCTTGGACATGGAGAATGATAGCGCTGTGATGTTTAAACAGAATATCCCTCTTGAACTCACCAGTTCAGGACACTACTGTATAGATATCAGAGACAAGGACACAGGAATGAACCAAATTGAGATTAAGGATGAGGTCCTTACAGTCACAGAAAACAGCCAGGATGAAGATGAGGTCCTTACAGTCACAGAAAATATGACCTCAAATGAGAAACACAAAGTTCTCCTGAAACTACACAAACAGTTTGGTCACGCCTCTGCAGAAAGACTACAGCGACTCCTCCGTAGTTCGGGAAATAAAGACAAAGATTGTGACACTATTTTACAACAAATAGTACAGGAATGTGACATATGCCAGAGGTACAGCAAGACCAAGCCGAAGCCTGCTGTGGGCTTGCCTCTGGCTTCAGAGTACAATGAAACGGTGGCAGTGGACCTGCACGAGTTGGAACCAAGTTTATGGTACCTCCACGTCATTGACCAGTTTACACGTTTCAGCGCTGGAAGCATTGTGAAAACGAAGAACTCCTCTGTTGTGATAGTGAACTTTCTTCTTCATACATGGATCAGCGTTCATGGCCCGCCACGGAGACTTTACAGTGACAATGGAGGAGAATTCAACAATGCGGAGTTCCGTGACATGGCAGAGAACTTTAACATTGAGACAAAAACCACGGCAGGATACAGCCCCTGGAGCAATGGGCTACTGGAGAGACATAATCAGACCCTCACCGACATCATCCTGAAGGTCAGACGGGAAAATGGATGTGACTGGCAAACAGCCCTGGACTGGGCTCTCATGGCTAAGAACAGTATGCTCAATGTGCACGGCTACAGTCCTCATCAACTGGTGTTTGGCCAGAACCCCAACTTACCTTCTGTACTGGTTGATAAACCACCTGCGCTAGAAGGTACCACGATGAGTGCTAGAGTAGGAGAACACATTTCAGCTTTGCATGCCTCTAGAAAAGCATTTACTGAAGCAGAGTGCTCAGAAAGGATAAGACGAGCACTACGTAAGCAGCTCAGACCCACAGATGAGAAATATGAGATGGGTGACAAGGTGTATTACAAACGAGCTGAATGCACTGAGTGGAAAGGACCAGGGATAGTTATTGGTCAGGATGGGGCTGTTGTTTTTGTGAGGCATGGTGGTTGCCTAGTGAGAGTGCATCACTCTAGGCTTTCTAAGGTGAACACAAAGGTTAGTGAAGAGCACATGGTACAAACTGATGCTGACACAGAAGCAGGAAGTGAGCAAGGTATAAACAATGCAACTGGTAGTTTAGACAGTGAGCAAAATACAGAGAATGAACATGAACAACAAGAAGCCAGTACAAGTGAAGCTATCGATCCACCAAACACTGAAATGGAGCATAGGCCTAATGCCCATAATAATCCTGTCCCTTCTGCAGGTGTGAGTTTAAAAACAGGACAGACGGTAACATATATGAACAGAGGTGACAACACTCTACTTAAGGCAAGAGTCTTAGGGAGATCTGGCAAGGCTACGGGGAAATATAAAACCTGGTATAACATGCAACATCTAGACAATGATGGTAGTGATGGGCAAAAGGAAGCAGTTGATATCTCACAGGTTGATAATCTCAACATTCAAACAGAAGACAGAGAAGCTGATGTACTTGTAACCAAAGACATTTCATTTGATGCAGCTAAACAGGAAGAAATAAAGAGCTGGCACAATAATAATGTATTTGAGGAAGTTGAAGATGCAGGGCAGAAATGCATTTCCACCAGATGGGTTTGTAGTCTTAAAGACACTCCCAAGGGTATCGTGCCTAAAGCCCGACTGGTTGCCAGAGGTTTTGAAGAGCGGAATATTCAAGAGTTACCGAAAGATTCCCCCACATGTGCCACAGATTCACTTAGACTTATGTTATCAGTGATATGTCAAAACCAGTGGGAAGTCCATTCTATGGACATCAAATCTGCATTCTTGCAGGGTATTGAGCTATCCAGGGATATTTATATCCGCCCCCCTCTAGAGGCAGGATGTCAACATGTTGTATGGAAACTAAAGAAATGTGTTGTGGTAAACTTGACTTCATAATTTCATAAATACATAATCAAAAATGTTAGATTAACCCAGAAAACTAAAAGTATCTGTAGTGATGGTAATGTTCATCACATGGACTCTCAAGAGTGATGGAACAAGCTGTAACAGGGGAGCCATTCCAACCCCCCACAGGAAACCAAACACCTAGACATGTGACAGTTGAGCACAGCAAGAAGAGACCAAAAAGCGGAAATGCCTCTGTAAGAATGTGGTTGAATCTTTACTCAGTCACACACCACAGAAAAACGGTGACTCAGTATAGCAGTAAAGACAGCTGCGCTAACCAAGATTAGAGGTCACAGGAAACATAATTGCATTATATTAGTTTAGAATGAAAAACAATATTGGAATAATAACAAGATTATAGTAACAAATTAGAAAATAACTTACAAAGAAGAATACCATTTTAGGAATGTCAAAACTGGAAGTAATAAAGCCATTTCCTTCAAATCACAGTTATATTATAAAGATTCAGTCTGGTAAATAAAGGTTGGTGCTGCTCCTATGATGTTTGATATCAGCCTAGAAGCAATGACTGTACTGGGGTGATATTAGAGATCTATAGGTCATTGCATGAACCATATGTGTGGGAAAGTCAAAATGGTGCATGGAGGAATGTTGAAGTGGTTGCAGAGGAGACAGGCCTCTGTCAATAAGAAGCCACGGCCCAAAAAGGAGGGGGCCACCGACACCGGCCTCCACAAGGACATGTGGGGGCAGAGCAGCCCCAACAAGAAGATACATGTGATTGGTTGAACCAGTTGAAAGATAGGAAGGTCATATTGGGCCTATAAGTATTGGAGCAGTGCAGTTAGTTGGGAGGCCAGCCCACCGACCCGTCCCCAGGGGGGTCCGGCTGAGCCTCCATCGAGCCACCAGAGAATGTGCTGTTATACATGTGAGTAGAATCCAGTGTTGGGAAAGTTACTCATTATTGTTGGTTAGAGTAACATGTACAGATTCCTACC
>NW_028172747.1:15000-22500 GCF_963971535.1 Notolepis coatsorum
CGAGATAAAAAATTTCAACTGGACGTGCTTCTAGAAGTTACTACGTATGATCTGATGTTGACCGGATGGGGGGGGGGGGTCGTTTATAATTCCGTGGCCAACGTTATATGATTCATCTAGTGTGGGTGATATGATCATTAGAGCAGTTAGTATCGAACACGTTGAAAAATAACGTTGAATCTTACCGTAGCTTCCTCATAGCGTTGGGCGATGAGCGTGGAACAGAAATGTTCCTATTATGGGATGTAGAAATATGCGATCCATTTCCAGGTTGTATAATAGTATATACGTCCAAATCATGTTGTTTATCGAGTTATTGGTAACGGATTGCTATCCGTTGTGATCAGCTCGAGTCCTGAGACTATTACCGAGTGATCGGACCGAATTGAAATGAGCACCAGCTTCCATTTCCTGTTTCCGCCCTGGGCGATCTGCCGATCGGCCACCAGATGGCGCTCTTGAACCGTTGGAGAGTTGAGAGGGGCTCAACAGTACATCTCATGTCTCCGGGGGAGAAATATGATTTCGATCACAGATTTTAGAAATATTGATATCAAAGACGTGGTACGGCGTCTTTGGCAGAATGAGCATGGCGGGGAAAGACGTGCTACGGCGTTTTTGGCGATTAAAGGGTTAATTTATTTTTAAACGTTTAAAAATGTTTACTCTGGTGTTTAAATTTCTGTGAATATTGTTTTTATTATGTACTGTACAATTGTTGTTTCTGTAAATGAGGGAAACCTCAGATGCTTACGATTTGAAATAAAGGTTGAAATGAAAAAAAAAAGAATTAAATGATGATACATAACTTTTACCATAACACGGTCAACTATTCACACAACGATCGGCGCCGCGGTAAAAACTGAACACACTGTCGAGCTGCCGTGACGCTTTTCCCACGAGGGGTGCCGCCTAAAAATCACCACATCTCCCACCTGGAGGCTGTCTCTACCCCCTCTCCGAGCGAACGCTGTCCATCAGCGGGGGAAAGATCAGACGCGGGACGCGGGTCACAAAGGGTTAATCTCATTAGCTAAAACAAGCAGCGCGTTATAAGGCTGAGTCCTCACCTATAGCTCGCCTCGTCCTCATTACACTTCCAGGAACGTATGGATTAAGTGCCAATGCTTTCTCCTCCAGGGCTGCGGATACCAACGGAGAGACATTCCCTCTGGATCTGGATCTCCTTGCAGGCGTAAGATTTTCGGGAACGCAAGATTTCGGGGGAACTGAACTAAAGACGATGTGACATATGGCTACTGCGTGACTGATTATTCTATTCTTATTCTTAGGCCATTTGTTTTGTTATTCTTATTTGTGACTTTGTTCTGTCTAAATGTTTAATGTGAGTGATTTGTAGTGTCAAATTTCCCTCGGGATAATTAAAGTGTTTCTATTCTATTACTGCGTTCTACGATTAAAGAAAATAAAAGATATAAATGTCAGAGAGAACATTCCAAAAAAAAAGCTTGGAAGTGCTGAACGGGTTCCACAATAAATGCCAATAACTCTAATGATCAATAACATTCATTTTGTTTTTTCCAAACCCGGCATGCTCATATAATAGACAATTCAGTCAAGTCAAGCTATGAGTCAAGATACTTCCAAATATTCCCAATTGACCATAATATATTATATTCACACAGTGGCCATCTTGCTCTTATATCCTGCGCAGGTTGTGAATTATCTCCACCCTGTTGGAGCAGGTCTATATACATATATATATATATATATATATATATATATATATATATATATATATATATATATATATATATATATATATATATATATATATATATATATATATATATATATATATATATATATATATATATGTAATATATGAATATTCACTGCTGTGGAATGGCTGTTCTAAGTTTGATAGATCAAGCAAACTGGATAAAGGCTAAGTGCCTCTGGGAAATACACAAAGTTATGTCTTTTTTGTTTTATTCATCGTTTTTTTAAGTCCACTCATCAATGCAGAGATACATTTCAAGTTCATACCAATGTTTTTTTTTTTTTACGTTACAAAAACATACATACTGTTTCCGTAATAAAGTATAGGAGTTTTCCGAACCAGCGGACGGGGCAGTCGTTATGTCACTTTGACGAGCATCAATGACTTCGGGGAAGTATTGAATAAATGTCCAGTTCATGGCAGGAACGTCGGGATGGAGTCGTCTCTCTCTCTCTCTCTCTGTGCCGAGACGGGCTTAAGACAGACCTGATGGCTGATCACTATCAGTCAACATGAATGATCAGCATTTGGCCCGGTTGGACGGGCAGGTGGACAGAGGGAGGGAGGGAGGGAGGGAGGGAGGGAGGGAGGGAGGGAGGGAGGGAGGGAGGGAGGGAGGGAGGGATGAGGGAGGGATGGAGGGAGGGAGGGAGGGAGGAAGGGGGGGAGGTATGAGGGAGGGATGGAGGGAGGGAGGGAGGGAGGGAGGGAGGGAGGGAGGGAGGGAGGGAGGGGGGAGGGAGGGATGAGGGAGGGAAGGAGGGATGGAGGGAGGGAAGGAGGGCTGGAGGGAGGGAGGGAGGGAGGGAGGGAGGGAGGGAGGGAGGGAGGGAGGGATGGAGGGAGGGAGGGATGAGGGAGGGAGGGAGGGATGGAGGGAGGGATGAGGGAGGGAGGGAGGGATGAGGGAGGGATGGAGGGAGGGAGGGAGGAAGGGGGGGGGGTATGAGGGAGGGATGGAGGGAGGGAGGATGAGGGAGGGAGGGAGGGAGGGAGGGAGGGAGGGAGGGAGGGAGGGAGGGAGGGAGGGAGGGAGGGAGGGAGGGAGGGATGCAGGATGAGGGAGGGATGGAGGGAGGGAGGGATGAGGGAGGGAGGGAGGGATGAGGAAGGGATGGAGGGAGGGAGGGATGGATGAGGGAGGGGTGGATGAGGGAGGGATGGATGAGGGAGCTTCATCCCTAATAATCAATCAAACTAATCCAAAAAGTTGGAGATGACCCAGATTTTACTGATGACACTCTGTCTGTCTGTCTGTCTGTCTGTCTGTCTGTCTGTCTGTCTGTCTGTCTGTCTGTCTGTCTGTCTGCCTGTCTGTCTGTCTGTCTGTCTGTCTGTCTGTCTGTCTGTCTGTCTGTCTGTCTGTCTGTCTGTCTGTCTGCCTGTCTGTCTGTCTGTCTGTCTGTCTGTCTGTCTGTCTGTCTGTCTGTCTGTCTGTCTGTCTGTCTGTCTGTCTCTCTCTCTGTCTGTCTGTCCGCCCGTCTGCCTGCTTGCCTTCATGTCTCTCTCGGGGGCAGTATTAAAAAGGAAATGATAGGAAATGCTCTTACCGTCTTCCCCAGAGTCAGACGAGAAGATAGAGACCAATGTCCTCTCAGTGCATTCAGTAGAAAAGCTATCCGGCTGCTATGCTAGCCTAGCTTAGCTTAGCACGAATGAATGGAAACGGATACACATCACTAGCCTATATCTGTTGGCCAAAAACACCTCTCGTGGAGTCTTAAGCTAGGCTAGTGGTAAGGCGGTAAGCGCACTTCCCATCATGTTGCCGTGTTCCTTTAACACCCAATCCATACGTGTGTGTGTGTGTGTGTGTGTGTGTGTGTGTGTGTGTGTGTGTGTGTGTGTGTGTGTGTGTGTGTGTGTGTGTGTGTGTGTGTGTGTGTGTGTGTGTGTGTGTGTGTGTGTGTGTGTGTGTGTGTGTGTGTGTGTGTGTGTGTGTGTGTGTGTGTGTGTGTGTGTGTGTGTGTGTGTGTGTGTGTGTGTGTGTGTGTGTGTGTGTGTGTGTGTGTTTAAAGCCCAGTATCCCATGGAGAGTTAGCTGAGAAGAAGCTGATTCTCACTCCCTGGAGAGTCTGCAGCGGGACGGAGGTTCTAGATGCTGCTGCACAACAACAGAGCTGAGTGTCTTCATGACCGACACCTCCTGCAGCTATAGATACTGACCACAGGACCACCGACACCTCCTGCAGCTATAGATACTGACCACAGGACCACAGACACCTCCTGCAGCTATAGATACTGACCACAGGACCACAGACACCTCCTGCAGCTATAGATACTGACCACAGGACCACAGACACCTCCTGCAGCTATAGATACTGACCACAGGACCACAGACACCTCCTGCAGCTATAGATACTGACCTCAGGAACACAGACACCTCCTGCAGCTATAGATACTGACCACAGGACCACAGACACCTCCTGCAGCTATAGATACTGACCACAGGACCACAGACACCTCCTGCAGCTATAGATACTGACCTCAGGACCACAGACACCTCCTGCAGCTATAGATACTGACCACAGGACCACAGACACCTCCTGCAGCTATAGATACTGACCACAGGAACACAGACACCTCCTGCAGCTATAGATACTGACCTCAGGACCACAGACACCTCCTGCAGCTATAGATACTGACCACAGGAACACAGACACCTCCTGCAGCTATAGATACTGACCTCAGGACCACAGACACTACTAGTGACACCACCATTACTAATACCACTAACACTAATTAGATTTTTTGCAGTGATTGATATTACTACTACTACTACTACTACTACTACTACTACTACTACTACTACTACTACTACTACTACTACTACTACTACTACTACTACTACTACTACCACCACCACCACCACCACCACCACCACCACCACCACCACCACCACCACCACCACCACCACCACTACCACTACTACTACTACTACTACTACTACTACTACTACTACTACTACTACTACTACTACTACTGTTGTGTATTGACATTCTAAGTTTGCCCCTTATTAGATACCGTCACGCCCCCTGCTAATAAGTACGGCCGTCATTGTAATCACCTGTGTTGAGTTTTAACATTTTGTATATGTTATACTAAATAACCAGATGAGTATACAACAAAACTGGCGACGAGGATAATACGGATCTCACGTTGTGTTTATTATTGTCGGCAATAGTCCGCATCTGACGCGTTTGTTTGTTTTCCCGAGTGTGCAGCGCGACGTCGGGGCTGCGGTAACTTGGCAACGGGGCATACTGCTGTGTTGACACTGTTGCGGGCGGAGTAAAGAGACAGAAAAAAAAGGTGAAATCTCCGCGATGGGAAGGAGACGGAGTAAATGAGGAGGGACGGATGGTGCCAGGTCCAAAGACAGTAACTCAAACGAAACAAGGAAAGGACTAATTGCAAGAAGATGGCTGCACTGTTTGGACATATTGGACCATTCGAGGAAGAAGAACAATGGAGTTCTTACACCGAGAGGTTTGAGTATTTTGCACTTGCTAATAAGATTGAAGAGGATATCATAGTACCTACATTCTTAAGTGTTATGGGAGCAAAAACATATAACCTACTGCGCAGTCTGGTGCAACCGGAGAAGCCAGGGGACAAGTCCTATGAAGACATAGTGGGAATATTAAAAGATCACTACTCTCCTAAGCCACTGGTCATTGCAGAGCGTTTCAGGTTCCATAAAAGGAACCAAGAAGAGGGTGAATCTGTTTCACAGTTTGTAGCTGTACTTAAACGCCTGTCTGAATATTGTGAATTTGGTATTTCACTCAATGACACCATACGTGACAGACTGGTGTGTGGTCTACGCAGTGAGTCTATTCAAAAACTACTACTGAGTGAAGCTAACCTGAGACTGGAAAAGGCCATAGAGATAAGTACGTCAATGGAAATGGCTGCCCGAGAAACACAGCAGCTAAGTATATCAGCCCAAGTGCACAAGTTGTCTTGTGAGGATAAGAAGACAACAGCTGGCAAGCCATGCTACCGCTGTGGGAGAATGGGGCATCAGCCATCAGAGTGTTGGGGTAAAGACGTAGACTGCAGAAACTGTGGTATAAAAGGCCATATCGAACGTGCTTGTGGTAATAGAAAGACCCAGACATACAAACAGCACACTGAGATGAAGAAATGTGGTTTCTACAGAAACAAGAAGAAACGTGTGAATAAGATGGAGCACGAACAGGAAGAGCAGAGTGACTGTGAGTCTGATGATGATGATGATACTGTACATGTGTTATCTGTGCTGGACAGTGATGATGGATACTGGGTCACACCACTGTTGGACAATAAAGCAGTGCGGATGCAAGTGGACACCGGCACACGTGTGTCCATGGTATCAGAGGCTGTTTTCAGAGAGAAGCTGCAGCACCTGACTCTTCGAGTGAGCAAATTGAAGTTAAGGACCTACACTGGAGAGGCTGTTCCAGTGTTAGGAGTTGTGAATGTGACAGTGGAACACAACAAGTGGAAGAAGACTCTTCCACTGTACATCATTCGTGGAAACCGTCCAGCTCTGCTAGGACGGCGATGGCTTGAGAAACTCAGACTGAACTGGCAAGAAGTGTTCATGGTTAAGGATGGAGACACAGGCCCCCTACAGGAGATTTTGAAGAAGCACTCCAAAGTTTTTGGTGGAGACCTTGGTAGCATGAAGGACATTACTGTTAAGCTGACAGTCAAACCAGGAAGCACACCGAGGTGTTTAAAGGCTAGACCTGTTCCGTATGCCATCAAACCCAGGGTAGATGCAGAACTAGGCAGATTGGTGGAGAGTGGGGTGTTGGCGCCAGTGAGCACCAGTGAATGGGCCACGCCGATTGTTCAAGTCATGAAGAAGGATGGGGGTCTTAAGACTCTGTGGTGATTTTAAAGTCACTGTGAACCCTGTCTTGATTGCAGAACAGTATCCATTACCGCTCATTGATGAACTCTTTTCAGGTTTAGCTGGGGGACAGAAGTTTAGTTAAATAGACTTGTGTCAGGCATATCTCCAGATGCATGTAGATCCAGAGTCACAGGAACTGTTGACCATAGTGACACACAAGGGGCTATTCAGGTACCAGAGGCTTCCTTTTGGGATTACTTCTGCTCCGGCACTTTTCCAAAGAGCAATGGACCAGATCCTAAGTGGGCTACGAGGGGTCCAGTGTTACCTGGATGACCTGCTTATCACAGGACCGGATGAGCAGTCGCACTTAAGGAACCTGGGGGCTACACTACAAAGACTGGAGGAATATGGTCTTAGAGTCCGGGAAGACAAATGCGAGTTTTTCCAACCTTCTGTCGAGTACCTGGGGCACGTGATTGACAGCACTGGACTCCACAAAGCACCGTCAAAGGTGAAGGCTATTGTGGAGGCTCCATCTCCGACGAATGTGAGTCAGTTGAGATCATTCCTTGGCCTGCTGACATACTATGCAAAGTTTGTGCCTGACCTTGCCAATAGGCTGAAACCGCTCCATGAGCTGCTACACAAAGCCCAAACATGGAATTGGACAGACAAATGTGAGGTAGCTTTCAAAGGAGCAAAGACAGCCCTCTCTCAGTCTGAAGCCCTCACCCACTTTGACCCCGCCTTGTCACTTCAGCTGGCGTGTGACGCCTCACCTTATGGTGTGGGTGCAGTAGTATCACACATCATGCCATCAGGGGAAGAGAGACCTATCGCCTTTGCATCACGGACGCTGAGCAAAGCGGAAGGCAATTATGCGCAGATTGAGCGTGAAGCACTGTCT
>NW_028172746.1:2500-15000 GCF_963971535.1 Notolepis coatsorum
GTAATGATTCGTAACCACAAGCCAGGCGACAGCAGCAAAAAGAGGTTGAAAAAGAGGACAGAAGAGTTGGGGGTAATGAAGCTCTACGCCCAGAAGGGGAGAGCATACAGGCAGGAAGCTTTAGCGCTAAATCAGAGAGAGACGGATATAGGGAAACCAACATCCCCACCTTATGTCACGCAATTGCCGGTGAACATGTGCTATGTGAACAAAATACTGAAGGAGTGGAGAGGTGAGCTAGGACACAACCCAGAAATTGACCCGTTGCAGAGAGCGATGTTTAGAGAAAGTGTGATGAGAGGGCTTCCAGAGGTGGTTAAGAATAGACTGGAAGACGTGGTGGGGTTAATGGACATGACTTATCCTTTGTTCTGTGCGCATGTAACACATAGTGTGGAGAAGCAAAGGGCTCAGGAGCAGAAACTCAGGGATCAGGATAGAAATGACTCAAGGAAGTTAACTCAGCAACAACTGCAGCCCCAAAGGAGGTTGCAGGCAGTAATGGTGTCATCTGCTACCTCTCCACCCATGCAGGACCAGGGACCCCCGCCTGCACCTCAGGTAGTGAGAAGCTATGGCTATAGTTCACAGAACCAGGCGTTCAGGCGGCAGGCAGGGAATGGGCAATCAGGCCCACGGTTTACACAGGGACCGGGGAACGAACAACAGTTTCCCCGTTTCCACTGTTGGAACTGCGGCATGCAGGGACACAGGGAAATGAGATGTAGGCAACCATACCGTCCCGGCTCGGAGTATGGAAGACCCGTGCGCCAGGGGGAGTCACAAGGGCCCCACGACCAGGGGGAGACAGGAGGGCCCCGAAACCAGGGGGGTAATCACTAGGGGTGCCCAGAGAATGCGACGGGGGGAAATCAAATGATTGTGGTTTCCAAGGGAGCTGAGCAAGAACCTATTCTGCAGGTCCTAGTGGAGGGCAAATTAACAGAGATGATGGCAGACACTGGAGCAGGTTTTTCCTGCATAAAGCAAAAATACGCCGCTCACTTACCCCAGTCTGGACAGTATGTTCGGACGGTCGGATTCTCGGGAAAAACACAATTAATACCCACATCAGATCCAATCTCTATGACGTATAACAACAAGACCATAACAATACCTGTATTAATTTCGGACAGCACCCCGCGCAATCTCTTGGGACGAGATGCAATGTGTAAACTAGGCTGTAAAATCCTATGTACGCCTGAGGGGATTCAAATTGAACAAGACGTGTACCAAATGATGCTACAAGGGACGGGGGAGAAAGAGGCCACTGTGTTCTGGCTGGGCAACATAGATGCAGAGCTGCAAAGGGTCTGTGCCCCCTGGGAGCCATTTCTGAAAACCCAACTGCCTCAGTCTAGACAAACAAACATGGAGGCACATTGCACACTACAATATTTGACGAATAGTGACCTAGTTAGGAACAAGGCATGGTTGCAGGGACAGCCCGAGCAGGTGCAGATTGACTCATCTACGATAATTGTAGGGAG
Organism: Notolepis coatsorum; assembly: GCF_963971535.1. Taxonomy (NCBI): domain Eukaryota; kingdom Metazoa; phylum Chordata; class Actinopteri; order Aulopiformes; family Paralepididae; genus Notolepis; species Notolepis coatsorum. The sequence continues at coordinate 3,991 of NW_028172746.1, forward strand.
ACAGGGCGCGGCGTTGAGGGTTAACACGGGTAAGTATCTACGGGAACAACATAGACTAAGAGACGCCGCCCCACACATCACTCTGAGAATAAATCCTGGTTACGAATCCGAACATCTAGGTTCAATGATACAGGAATCCGAGACTCAAAGGTGGGTCTCCACGGAATCTCCGCTAATTTGGAACAGCGCAGATGGGAGTTTCATAAAAATAATGATTTCCTTTTCAGTTTTGGCAAAACCGCAAGTAATCAGATTACCAGGAGACCCTTGCGTTATTCCAGAGGCGGATGCTTTGCTGGAACAGGACATGTTGGCGCGCACCCCGGAACGGTTGTGGTCAAAACACGACACAGATGTGGGTCTAATATTGTCGGCACAGCCAGTGAAGGTCAGGTTAAAGAAGGGTTGTAGACCACCCTTTATCAGACAGTATACAATGAAGCCAGAGTCGGAGGAAGCTATATCACATCAGATTGAGGGACTGTTAAAGGGGGGAGTGCTCGTCCCTTTCAAATCCAGATGTAATACACCTATCCACCCAGTGCTAAAGGCGGACAGGGCTAGGTACAGACTGGTACACGATTTGAGGGCGGTGAACGACGTGGTGTCTGGACCAGAGGCGGAAGTCGCTAATCCACACACCCTCCTGACAAACATCCCGAGTAGCTCGCAGTACTATACGGTCATTGATCTCACGCAGGCATTCTTCAGTGTTCCATTGGAAAAAGAGTCTCAGTATCTGTTTGCTTTTACCCACAGGGGGAAACAATACTCTTACACCCGGTTGCCACAAGGGTTCGCGCACTCGCCGCATTACTTCTCGAAGGCGCTCAAGGAAGACTTGCAAGGAGTGTGCGACACACTACTCAGCACGGTTTTACTGTATGCAGATGACATTCTAATCTGCTCGGATACACGTCAGCAGTGCCATGAGGACTCCATCAAAGTTTTGAGTGGATTAGCCGTGGGAGGCCACAAGGCATCCCGTTCAAAACTGCAGTACTGCCAGCCAAAAGTTGAGTACTTGTCTCGCGTCATTCAAAAGGGCATAAAAAGCATCTCACCCACGCAGCTCGAAGCTGTATCCAAGGCACCTAGGCCATTGACGGTCCGACAGATGATGACGTTTTTAGGGATGACTGGGTACAGCTCTGAGTGGGTGGAGGACTATACGATAGCGACAGCGCCGTTGAGGATGATGATAAAAGAGGCGGGTACAGACAAGCTTCGCGCTCCCTTGACATGGACCGAGGAGGGGGAGGACGCGTTCATAAACATTAAGCATCTGTTGTTACAGGCCCCTGCCCTGGCGCTGCCGGATTATGAGAAGTGTTTCCACCTATTCGTCTCACATAGAGCGCAGCATGCGACAGCTGTCCTGACTCAAACACAGGGGGGGAGTGGGAAAAAACAACCGATAGCATATTACTCTAGAGCTCTTTCGCCGGTAGAGCAGGGTCTGCCACCTTGTTATCAGGCCCTGGCCGCAGCACATTTGATGTATGAGAAGGCAACGGCCGTGACAATGGGATATGACATTTGCATTTGGACACATCACAAATTGGCAAACTTGATTGAGAGAGGCAAATTTGTTCTGACCAGCCAACGGCAACAGGCTTACATGAGGCTCCTGCAGTACTCGGACGTTACGATAAAAACATGCCACGGCAGTAACCCGGCGGATCTGGTACCACTCCCGAGCGAGGGTCAACCGCATGAGTGTGAGGTGGAGGTACAGGCTTTCGTGAAACTCCGTCCTGATTTGGGAGTCGACCCGCTCGCGATAGCAGAACTCTCACTTTTTGTGGATGGGTCCTGCTATCGGGAGGGGGAAAATTTAAGGTCAGGATACGCCGTCGTACAGTGCAAACCTAACGGAGAAACACTAACAAGAAAGGCCGGACAATGCATGCAACCATGTTCGGCCCAGCTTGCAGAACTAATAGCACTAACAGAAGCATGCATAATAGCTAAAGATCGCACGGTTAACATCTTTACAGACTCTGCGTATGCGCATGGCGTATGCCACCTATTCGCGGCCATTTGGAAGGCAAGAGGCTTTAAGAAATCGGACGGCTCACCGATCCTTCACCACAAGCAGGTTGTGGTGCTTATTCAGGCTGTAAAGTTGCCCAAAAGCATTGCTATCGTAAAGTGCCAGGCACACAGAAAAGACCTGTCCTTTGTGACGACGGGAAACAACGCGGCGGACGAGGCCGCGAAGGCGGCGGCTGCGGTGCCGTCCACGGCTGTTCTGATGTTTGCGGCCGAACTGACGACTGAGGTAACTGAGGATAATTTGAGTGATCTTCAGGACTCAGCCACGCAGGCCGAGAAACAGTCGTGGACGGAGAGGGGGGCTGTAAGGGGGGCAGATGGTCTGTGGAGGAGTCATAACGGTTTGATAGTTGCCTCCATCGATCTTCTGTCCTTAGTGATACCTGAGGCTCATGGTGTTGATCACTGTGGAAGAGCAGAGACCCTGAAACGATTCACGAAAATGGGATTTTGGTCCCCAAAGCTTCAGGCACAAATTGACGTTACACTAGCCAGGTGTTTAACATGCTTACAGGGCAATGTGCGCAAAGGAGTACCGACAGTGGCGGCTTACACACCCCTCCCTGAGGGACCATTCAGACATCTGATTATGGACTATACAGACATGATAACGCCAGTGCAGGGCAAACGATACCTCCTGGTAGTAGAGGACTGCTTTAGTCGCTGGATTGAGGCCATTCCATCTAAACACAAGAACGCGGACACAGTGATCAAGTTCCTGTGTCGCGAGGTCATTCCGAGATTTGGAATTCCCACGATATTACAAAGCGATAATGTCCGCGAGTTCATCGACAAGGTGGTTAAAGGGCTGATGCAGAAATTAGGTATAAGACAGCGCCTTTCCTGTGTCTATAGTCCCGGGTCGCAGGGGAAGGTGGAAAGGGCCAATCTGGTCATTAAAAACAAACTGTTGAAAATCTGTATGCAAACTAAGCTTAACTGGATTGATGCTTTGCCACTTGCTCTGATGGCTATTAGAAGCAGCGTAAACCGCCAAACACAGCTAACACCGCATGAAATGCTTACAGGCCGCAGCATGCCAGCACCGCCATTTAGACACCTGGCTAGGGGCCAGGCATTAGATATTTTTGAGCAAGATCTGAAAAAATATCTTCAGCAAGTGACTAAAATACATGAAGCTGTGTTTCGACAGGAGCAGAGAAAGGAGAGAAAGGGGGAAAAGGAGGCGGAGAAGGAAGCCACCAAACCGAGACTGATCCCTGGGGACTTGGTCTTCGTAAAGGTCCACAAGAGAAAGTGGTCATCACCCCGGAGAGAGGGCCCGTACGAGGTGATCCGATCGACTGGAACGGCAGTCCAAGTCAAAGGATCAGCGACCTGGTTCCACTTCAATCACTGCATAAAGGCCAGCGGCGATCTCTTGGGGGATACAATCGATCGCAGTTATGCAGAACCCGACATGGAGGGTCCGAGACGGCAACTGGAAGGTGCAGTGCCTGCTGATGCTCTCGCAGATGTTGGCAGCAGTGTGCGGACGGTCGGCCGGGCACAACGACGTCATTAAGAACCGTCACGGTCGACCCGTCCTTGAGGATGACGGGTTTGAGTGGGTAGGAGTCCCACGGGGTCCCGCTCAGGCTCAAGTACCAGCAGGCTTTCATGACCAGGCTCAGAATCAGGCGCCCCCTCTTCCCTCCATCGAGGAAGGGGGGGAGAAGATAAGACTACAACCAAACGGGGTGTTTCCCGTAGGACCGCAAGGGCATGTTTTTGATTTTGACCATTCCCCCGTTACAGGCGGGGATACTTACCATTATACTGACGAGCATCGGGTTGTGGGGGTAGATAGGAGAGTTGAGCCTGTCCCGAACCAATCACAGGGGACAGGGGTGAGGGGAAAAAGGGAGGTCAAGGACACTGAGTCGGAAGAGGTGGGGGGACAGGATATGTTCCAGAGGACAGCCGGAACGTTGAGGGACTCAGTGGGCTCACTCTGGGCCAGGTTGAGGGGTTTGCTTCCTTCCGGGGAACAAGATGGGGGCGACTATGACTATGACGAGGAAGACCCGGAGGCTGACCCGATGTATAGGGCGGCTTTAGGGAATGAGTGGTTTAAGTGGGTCCAGTACACGAGCGCGCAGAATCAGATAGAGGATTGTTATGTCTGCTCCAAGGCACGTCCGGATAGGCTGCTGGTGAAGGGCACGAAGTTCAGTTGGGCTCAGTGTGACAGGGACGCAGAGGCATGGGAGGGGCCCCATAATAGTCGCCCTTGGTGCGAGGCAGAGTGTTTGGGGTTTCTCGGCTCTAGTCGTTTTAAGGCGGCAGGAAACGTCACGGATTTCAAGGATGTCACTATGCGGGAACGTTGTAGGAAATTGGATGTACGTGTGCAGGGGGTAGCGACGGGGTTGCCAATACCCAGAGGTGTCAAACTATGGCTGACCAAGGATTTCGAGTGCTTGCAAAAGGAGGGGACCCGGGATGTAGGGGAGGTGGCAGAGGGGCGGTGCACTACTATTTGGAGCATCACGACTAACTGTACGAAAGAAGGAAAGTGTGGACACGGGGTCGTGTTAAAGGGAGTGGATACCAACCCACGGCCTGTAGCTTGCCCTTTTCATGTCCAGGATATGGCACTGGCGGACCAATACTGGCTCTGCGGCGGTAGGAGGTTGAGGAATACACTTCCTTTAGATTGGTCAGGTAGATGTGCCCGGGTTCAGGCGATCATGCCAATGGTGGTCCTACCATTATCAGTGACGGAAGGACCTTCTGAGTCTCCTATCTCTCGAACAAAGCGTAGCTACAAGGCAGACCCAAGGGTGTATCTGGACAGCATAGGACAGCCAAGGGGCATTCCAGCCGAGTTCATGGCTAAGAATGAGATTGCGGCAGGGTTTGAGTCTATTCTGCCATGGATATCGGTCAATAAGAACACCGGGTGGATCAACTATTTGTTTTACAATCAGCAGCGGTATCTCAATTACACAGAGGAGGCGTTGGATGCAATGGGGGACCAGATGCACGCGACCAGTACGGTGGCGTGGCAGAATAGACAGGCTCTGAACTGGTTAATGGCGGAGAAGGGTGGAGTCTGTTCCATGTTTGGACAGTACTGCTGCACATTCATTCCGACGAATGTGGGGCCAGGGGGAAAGTTCTCCGAGGCCATGGCTAAGCTGAAGGATTTGAGGGAGGAGTTGAGGGGGAATTCTGGCCGGAATGAAGAATGGTGGGGGAGTGGGGTGTTGGAAAGATTGGGACAGTGGGGAAGCATAGTGATGCAGACGGGGATATCCATCGGGGTGGCAGGGTTGATATTGGTTCTCCTTTTCTGTTGTGGTATGCCTCTCTTGGGTAGGCTGGTAACTTCACACGTAACGAGCCAAATGCTGATGGTGGGACAGAAAGAGATTGAGCCACAAATCGGGCCATATCCTCAGCTTTATGCTGCCTTAGAGGGAGACGAGGGGATAGAGGATTAGGGGTATGGTGAGGTAGGGACATTTTCTTTTTGTTGGTTCTTTCCTTTAAGAGTGACGGGGGATGGTCTGAGTGCAGTTTTGTTGGTTTATTCCTTTAACTAGGAATTTTAGTCTGATTTTCTAATGATCCTTCGGCATAGAGATTGCAACCATTGAAAATCATTGCATTGTTTTTTATTTTTTTATAATTTTTTGTTTATTTTACTTGTGGTCCTGGTCAAACCGGAATGGGAAGGGGCATCGGCAGAGTGTCGGTTCTGAGCCTGAGGAAGCATTGAGAAGAAGTGGTCTGGGGATCGGTTCTGGGGACTGGAGGGACAAAGGGGGGGGCTAACGCAGTGGGCAAGATGGGCACCTCCCGTCGAAGATGGGGGGGACACGTGGTGAGGTCGGTACCAGCGCCTCCCGTCCAGGCATGGGGACATGCTTCTACGAGGACTGGAGGTGTGGCGTGGTGGTTGCTGTATTGGCAAAATGTGACTTTTGGCAATGCGGTGAGGAGACTATGGCGTGGGCATGGAAGGGGGGCTGAGCGATGGACACTGGGACTCAATGTTATGGAAGAGACAATGTCATTTTTTTTGGGAGGGATGTTCTATGTTTAGTTCTGACGGTCAACTTCTCCTTTCCCTGATGAGAGTCGCGGTTTCCGGCCGGAACTGTGGCTCATTTGGTAAGCGGTGGAGGTTGGGGGGATTTGTCTGTCAGGTTAGGATTATAAATTGGGGAATTTTTTTTTTTTTTTTGATGTTTTATTATTACTCTTGTTTTGAGCGGTTTTGTGTTTATTGTGAGAACGGTAGTCAGCCTTTGTTGGTCCGTTAGGGGTCCAGTGAATGAAGTAAGGTTTCTTGTTTAGTTAGACATTTAAAATTTATTATATGGCTAGGTTTCTTGTTTAGATCAGCCATTTAAACTTTTATTATATAAATATGGTTTAGGGAGGGGGTAGGCACCCCGAACCTCTAGACCATAACAGGCGGCAGTGGGCTCGCAAGAGTCTGGGCGCACGTTAAACACATTTATATAGTGCTGGGGAGAAACTGAAGGCCCTCGTGCGTAACGAGGTATGCAATAACATACCACTGTGGTACCGTCTAGTCGGCCCAGGAAACGTCGCACGTAAGTTGGTGTGGGCACTGGGTGGTACGTGGACGACAGTCCACACCTAGGAGCAGGGCGGTGCACCGGAAGGGGCACAGCTCCTGCCGTGAACAGGCAAGGCTGGCGAAAACGGTCAATATTTCCATGCCCGGAGCAAGCGGGGTGGGGACAAGACCGTCGGTTTCTAAACTGAGTGGCTGATAGGTACTACGGACAGTCAGCCGCTTGGGGTCCTGACTTGATGACGGACTATGAGGTCGCTATCGACTGGGTCGCCAGCCGGTTGGGAGAGCGTTATGACCCTGTTTATAGTCACAGACACGCGGGATGTGGGACCGTGAGTGACTGGACAACAGTGGCATGAATGCACCTGGCTCAATGTACAGTCAGGCCACAGTAACCTTACTAACCGATACAGGGTTAGTAGGCGAGTTGTGCTTCTGTGATCAGCAGGTTTGAAAAGAACCACTGGGAAGCAGAAGGATAAGGGGTGTCAATTCAGAGGAATCTGGATTGTCTCTCCTAAGGTTGGAAAGGGACCCAGCCTTAAACTGCACCTGAAGGTAAAATAAGGGGACTGCTTCCGTTCATGAGAGGAGACCTTACCGCCGGAAGTGGAGACCTGCATCTCTGTTGGGGGAGAGGGGCCGACGTCGGACAAGGCAGTCCTGAGAAAGGAGCTGGTTGTTGCGTCGTAGCGGACTGCCTAAACCTTACGGGGAGAGGTGCATCTAAGTAGGGGAAGGAGTGCATCCGAACGGGAGGAGGGTACTCTTAACTGGAAGGAGGTTAAAAGGGTCAAAGCGTCTCGTTTAGTTAGACGTTCACATTTTCTTGGTTATATGATTTGGGTGGGACTAGGGATAGCCCCAAATGGGGGAATGTTGGGGAAAATGTGTATGAGGTGGACTAGTTTAATATAGGTCAACTAGCAGTGCTGAAAGACGGTCTGGCTGACGTTCTTAAAACAATTTAGAACAGATGGACATTTCAGTACGGCATGTTGTGTGCTGGTAATCTCGTACATTGTGTGCTTTCATATCTTGTTATTTTCTCTCTTTCACACAGGCACAGCACACACACACAGACACACGGACACACACGTACACAGACACACACAGTCGCACAGATATACACACCGACACACACACACACACACACATTCCCTGTGACACAATACACACATACAATACACATACGTCTGTACGCAGACGCACGCACACACAGACACACACACACATACACACACACACACACACACACACACACACATCTCACTCTCTACATCATATCGTGTGTGGACATCATATCTTGCTTATCTCTCTTCATGTTCTCTCTCCGATGTTAAATCTACGTATCATCTTAATGTACGTCATGTCAGATCTGACATGATATGATACGTCATCATATCTGTCATGGGGGGGCAGGACTGAGAGGGGATTTAGGGACAGGCAAAGGGATCCAGGACAGGGTGTTTTTGTTCAAGCTGTGGTGATCCTCTTTGACCCATAGCTCTTGCTGTTAAAGAACTTCTTTTCTTAAATAAATTACCTATTTGTTACAATTGGAAATATCGTCTCCTGCTGTGTTAAACAACCTTTCCACAACAATACAAACAAGTCTCGGACTACTGCAGGTGTATTTACAAGTAGCGTCTCAACTTCCTGTTCCGGTCGCTGCGCTACTGTGCAGGACCGTCTGTTATAGAGGCGCTGTCTAGATATTCTCTATCTCCCCCAGAGTCTTTAACATACTGTGTAAAGGCTGAGAAATAATAATAAATGAACACACAAAAATGTGACCCAGGCTATGTGACTATAAATCATGTGTCCATTATGTGACTAGCCCATGGAATAGTCCCTGTGCCAGGCAGGCACTCTGGTCGCCCTGGTGGATCGGCGTAAGTCCGCCCTAGGTGCAGGGGACGACACAGTGGGCCCTGGTGGGGGCTCGGCTCCCGGGTCCAAAGGGGCCGGTGGTGACGCCTGAAGGACCGTGTGCGAAGCAGGCGGCGTCCCACGCCGGGGTTGGCTCGCCAACGTGAGTACCGGTGGCGATGTGGGGGACACAAGGTCGCAGTTGGGGTCAGGCAGACGTGGTGTGACAACGAGTGCTGGTGGTACGGTGACATGGGTCGCCAGGTCGTCGTAAATTGATTGAGGAGGTGGAAGGTTGTTGCGAACAGGGCTGAACCTGCGCAGGAACCTCCTGTTCCGAAGTGTGACTCTGCCCGAGCCGTCGATCTTGACCACGTATTGGTCATGCTGGCGTACCTCCACAACACTGACAGTCCTGTCCCATTCCGAGACTTGTTTGTATATAAATAAGAACGAGATTCCATTTGTTCCATCCAGTTTAATAAAAGAAGAAAACAATATACAAACAAGTCTCGGACGACTGCAGGTGTATTTACAAGTAGCGTTTCAACTTCCTGTTCCGGTCGCTGCGCTACTGTGCAGGACCGTCTGTTATAGAGGCGCTGTCTAGATATTATCTAGAAAGAAAGAAAGAAAGAAAGAAAGAAAGAAGATCGAACTAAATAATGAAGTAACTAATTACACTGTTGTGCCACAATGGAAAGTAATTAACAACTAGACAATTCCGCGCGGGGTAAATTGTGAAAATGTGGGTGACGCCTGTGCACCGCCGGCCAACGGGAGAGGGTCTCTCGCGAGTCTCTATAACAAACAAAAAAAACGTATTAAAATGACGACTCAGGAATGAGACTTTTCCGAGTTTTTAAAATGTTTCGGACTTTTCCGAGTTTTTGAAATTTTTCAGACTTTTAAAGTTTTTCAGACTTTTCCGCGTTTTTGACATTTTTCGGAGTTTTCGGATTTTTACAAATTTTTCAGACTTTTCCGAGTTTTTGAAATGTTTCTGACTTTTCCGAGTTTTTGGAATTTTTCTGACTTTTCCGAGTTTTTTAATTTAAAAAAAAATGTGTCTGGACTACGGGGGTGTGGCCTAATGGGGCGTGGTCTAATGATCGGGGGAGTGGTCAACATCGACCAATGAAAGAGGATATCCCTACCGAGTACAATGGAACAACCCGCAAGTCTCTACGACAAACGGTTCAAGAGATACACTAAGGGGGTGTGGCATAATGGGGTGTGGTCTAATGATCGGGGGAGTGGTCAACATCGACCAAGGAAAGAGGATATCCCTACCGAGTACAATGGCACAACCCGCAAGTCTCTACAACAAACGGTTCAAGAGATACACTGAGAGGTGCGGCCTAAGGGGGCGTGGTCTAAGGATCGGGGGAGTGGTCAACATCGACCAATGAAAGAGGATATCCCTACCGAGTACAATGGAACAACCCGCAAGTCTCTACGACAAACGGTTCAAGAGATACACTAAGGGGGTGTGGCCTAATGGGGTGTGGTCTAATGATTGGGGGAGTGGTCAACATCGACCAAGGAAAGGTGGTCAACATCGACCAATGAAAGAGGATATCCCTACTGAGTACAATGACACAACCCGCAAGACAGAGGGCGCTGTCAAGCAATTCAGTACTGCAACACAGAGGGTAACTTAAGGGTTAAGTCCATGAGAGGTCATTGGCAGGTCAGCTGTAGCCATGGGCCATGAGCCACACACCTGTTAGGCTGATGCAATCATGCATCAGGTGATGCAATCACGAATGACTGCACTTTCACTTTGAATGTATTTCAATGGGGGCAGATGCATGACTGCATTGTCACGATGATTAAAAGCAAACGATAAGAGATGAAGCGTTGTGACGTACACATGAGCACTTCAAGGAGTAGGTGAAGGGTTGTGTGCGATATTGTGGCATTCCGTCGACAATTGTGGCCGCGGTGACGATCGGAACAGAAGGGGGGGAAAAGCAAAATAATCTGGTTTTTCTAAAGTGCGAACACATTGGTGTCTATGGGGAGGAGAACCTTCAAACAAATGGTCATCAGTTGAGATAGAAATGTCCAATTCCATTTATTTTTCTTTTGTGAGCGAACAGACTGTCGTGTCATCGTTTTGATGTTTTTTTTTTTTCCTACGTCCAAAATTGAGATCAGTGTCGCAATTTACCCAAGGTGGTGGAAAAAAATTATTTCAACTGCACCACTCTAACTTGCAATGCATTTCCAATGGGACCGACATGTCCCTGTTTAAAGTCGATTCGTAGCCAAACGGTGTGGTGAAACTTTCCGAAAAGCAATAGCGCTGTTGCCATAGTCAAGCCCAGGGGTGCAGTCGTGCACACACGCGGTTACACTGCGTGTTATTAGTAGTCACTCAGGGCAGAAGTGCGCGCAATGATAAGTACCCGGCCGTTGTAGAAAGACTTTGCATAATAATAGGAACCTACGAGAAGGTGGGGGGCTGCTTGATCTCCATTGTTATGCATAATAATCATCTGTTCTGTGCGCAACTG
>NW_028172746.1:20000-50849 GCF_963971535.1 Notolepis coatsorum
TATAACACTCATAATGTAAATATGGAGGTATGTAGCGTTGTATGTTTAATATTATAACACTCATAATGTAAATATGGAGGTATGTAGTGTTGTATGTTTGATATTATAACACTCATAATGTAAATATGGAGGTATGTAGCGTTGTATGCTTGATATTATAACACTCATAATGTAAATATGGAGGTATGTAGCGTTGTATGTTTGATATTATAACACTCATAGTGTAACTGTAGAAGGGTGGATTATCCCTGCTTGTGGGAGTAGTAGTACACAGACACTGGGTAGTAGGATACTATAGTCTTGGACCTATATGTACCCCCGTCTTTGGCCCGGAACGTCGTTCTGGAGGGCTTGCAGCTGGAGTGGATGGGGCCCAGGATTTACTAACCTGGGGACTGGTACTCTGGTCTCCCTCGCCTTCCAAGGTGGTCAGCAGTAGCTCCCCACACACCCTCACTTCCCCCAGTACCTCCGACAGCCATCCCACACCCAGTGACTGTCAGTTCAATAGTATTATTGGGCTTCCCTTTAAGCAGTACCCGTCCTTGACCCTTCCTGTATAGACCCTTCAAATGCAATTCTGTGAATGGGGTGTAAGGGTTAAATAATTATGCAGTCACATTATTTACCCAGGGGTTAGAATAGCAAATGGGGGAAACAGACACACAGACAATGCTCCCAATAAGGTCTACTTTACTGAAGCCTGGGCAGGTTATCAATTACAATTAACACTTTCCATTTATTCATACATGGCACCGGGTGCTCTCACTGTTAATGTAGGGGAAGCTCTTCCCACCATAGGCACCGCGTGCTCAATACATTAAAACACCCCGCTTGTACTAGGGGAACCCAGGCATAAAGTAGAGAAACATTGGGAATTCAAATAACCAAATAATCAAAATAACAAAATAAAACCAAGTAAATGTGGGCCCACGTTACCAAAATAAAACCTAACCTAAGCCGGCTTAAATTGTTTGGGGTACCCCTTAGACACTGGTTGTTAGCGTTCACTTGAATGGACGTTGCTGTTGATACACGTGGTACCGTTAGTACTTAGCCAAGATGGCGGACCCACTCTTGTCACCACTCGTCCAGGTGACAAGATGGCGTCGGCGATCCCGCGAGCACAGCCAGGGCGAACAGCATAGGCAGTGGTTAGCTGGAGGAGCGTGCTGGATGGCGTCCTCTGCTGGTGGGAAGAGGCGTCCACTGTACCGTCTGGGGGACGTCCACTGCTGGCTGTTGCTTGCTGCTGCTAATACTGTTGCTACCCTAAACACAGCTAAGCTTCGGGTCTGGATGCACCCTCCTGCTATATCGGTTGTACTATTAACGCAACGTGGCCCAGGTGGCCAAAAAGTTCCGGCCCATTAATGGCCTGTATCCGGCAGGCCGGAAGAAATTAGTCGGCCCAAGTCCGGCTGCCAGAGTCGGCCAAGTAGGCGGCAATGACTGACTGGCCGATTCCGGCCCGAGTACACTGGGCCAGGTCCGGGGTTGCCGGAAGCGGTGAACGTCCGGATCGGCCGAGTAGGCGGCAATGACTGACTGGCCGATTCCGGCCCGAGTACACTGGGCCATGTCCGGGGTTGCCGGAAGCGGTGAACGTCGGGTTGCCTAAAGCAGCCCAGATGCGACCCACACACACTGGGCCAGGTTTGGTTGCCCGAAGCCTAGCCGACACTGCCAATGCAATGGTACTACACAGTAAATTCCGCAGAGTACATTTGACTCAAACTGAGTAAAGAAATTTTACTCAGTTTGAGTGAAATGTACTCAGTTTGAGTCAAATTTACTTTGCGGAATTTACTGTGTACCCAGTATTCTGCCAGAGCTACTCCACTATCTGCCTATGACCATACATTACCGGAAATACAGTAGGAAATGGTTGATTAGTAATACAATGCCACATATTTAAGGACCCTTCCCTTTACCAATGGAGTATTGGCATGTCCCGCATTGAACAATTCAGAAGTTTACATGCTGTCTCCTACCTCACTGAAATATATTCTCAGTGTATGTGCACATTGTACACAATATACACCATTCTGCAGTGAAGCTCAAATATCAAGTAAAGTAACAATTACCCCCATACATGCTACTTTTTCCAGTTAAAAATGACAACTTGAATAGATATTTAAACATTTATTAACAAAAAAATATCACATCCTCCTCTCTGAACCCAACGACAAAGCCTCCAATGAAATTAACCCATTGTTCCCCTGCAACAGCTTCTCCCACAGGGGATCTTTGATTAAACACCTGCTATCAGAAGAATATAGACAGTCAGAAAAAAAGTTCAGTTTACTACTTAAGTACATTTAAAAGTAGAAACTTTGACTTTTACTCAAGTGTGTACTTTCACTTAAACTTTCATGTTAGTCTAGCTTAGCAATTTTTTTTAGGAGAATTAATACAAAAACGAGTGATATGGCCGTTCAGTTGTAAATGAAAGCCTGCATTTAGTAAGACGTTGTTTATAAATGTCTTTTGGTTTAGTTATGAATGAATGACAGCATCTCTATAGCACAGCTCTATTACTAGGACATAAAGTGCTTTGGAATGACTGTATACATCATTCACAACGGGTGGCCCCAGCAGGAATCAAACTCCTAACCGTGACAGTGTTAGTGCCATGCTCGGAGTGCCAAGCACAAGACCCCAATGTTATGCGGGGCTCTGCTCATAGGCGGGCGGCTCGTGGCGTGGCTCGTAGTCCTGGTTGTAGAAGCAACCTTCGCCCTCCATGGAGACCCCCCTCCTCCCGCGTCACCCCAGCGAGGTGGCGGGTGGCGACCCTGACGAGGTGAGCCATGGTGGGGTGACGGGGGGCCGGCAGGGGGAGGCCCCTGGGGGGGGCTCCGGAGAAAAGCGCCAGGGGGCCGGGCCGGGAGGCGCCCCTGGGGCACCCCGGGAGGCGTGGGCATAGCCTTACGGACCACGGGGGAATAGGTGACGTGGGGGCGTAGCGTGGCGGGGGTCTGGGGGAGCTGTCGCCGGCCCCGGCGAGGCGTGCTGGTCCCCGACGTGGAGGGGACGGGACTTCCACTCACTGCCCTACACGAAAAGTGAAAAAGGCAAATAAAAAGAACGAACCACAAATTCAACGACAGAAGAGAAGAGGATGAGATAGAGAGAGAGAAGAGAGAGAGAGAAGAGAGAGAGAAGAGAGAGAAGGAAAGCAAGATAACAAAATACAACAAGAGCCAGTATGGAAGCAAATGAGTGACAGAAGTATTTGAATTTGATCAGACACTGAATTTATAGCATTGAAAATAATTACTTTGAAAACATGTATCTGAATTGAATTTATAGCATTGAAAATAATTACTTTGAAAACATGTATCTGAATTTTTTCAGACACCAAATTTAAAGCATTGAAAATAATTACTTTGAAAACATGTATCTGATTTTTGAATTTTATCAGACACCGAATTTATAGCATTGAAAATAATTACTTTGAAAACATGTATCTGAATTTTTTCAGACACCGAATTTATAGCATTGAAAATAATTACTTTGAAAACATGTATCTGAATTTTTTCAGACACCGAATTTATAGCATTGAAAATAATTACTTTGAAAAATGTATCTGAATTTTTTCAGACACCGAATTTATAGCATTGAAAATAATTACTTTGAAAATCATGTATCTGAATTTTTTTGCTCCGAATTTACCTATGTGAAATAAAAATTCAATGTAAAAAATTCGAATGTATAATAAAATTCAATGTAAAAAAATTCTATGCATAATTGCGGTGTATAAAATTCGATGTAAAAAACCATCATCCGGGCTACCCAGACAGGATAAGCAATCGCGCCTGGATGCAATCGAATTGACTTCTGGCCTATCACTGCACGGCTTTGTCAGTCATGTGATCACACCAACCCGGGAGAAAGATGGCGGTATATATACATACGTTGGGGGGAGAATATACATACGGTGGGGAGGAGACTGTACATTAGGAGGGGGTGGGTGGGAGAGAAATATACATACGGTGGGGAGAGAATATATACATACGGTGGGGAGGAGACTGTACATTAGGAGGGGGTGGGAGAAAATATATACATACGGTGGGGAGGAGACTGTACATTAGGAGGGGGTGGGTGGGAGAGAAATATACATACGGTGGGGAGAGAATATATACATACGGTGGGGAGGAGACTGTATATTAGGAGGGGGTGGGAGAGAAATATACATATGGTGGGGAGAGAATATATACATATACGGTGGGGAGGAGACTGTACATTAGGAGGGGGTGGGAGAAAATATATACATACGGTGGGGAGGAGACTGTACATTAGGAGGGGGTGGGTGGGAGAGAAATATACATACGGTGGGGAGAGAATATATACATACGGTGGGGAGGAGACTGTATATTAGGAGGGGGTGGGAGAGAAATATACATACGGTGGGGAGAGAATATATACATACGGTGGGGAGGAGACTGTATATTAGGAGGGGGTGGGAGAGAAATATACATATGGTGGGGAGAGAATATATACATACGGTGGGGAGGAGACTGTACATTAGGAGGGGGTGGGAGAGAATATATACATACGGTAGGGAGGAGACTGTACATTACGAGGGGGTGGGAGAGAAATATACATATGGTGGGGAGAGAATATATACATATGGTGGGGAGAGAATATATACATACGGTGGGGAGGAGACTGTACATTAGGAGGGGGTGGGTGGGTGAGAGAGAAAATACATATGGTGGGGAGAGAATATATACATACGGTGGGGAGAAGACTGTACATTAGGAGGGGGTGGGAGAGAAATATACATATGGTGGGGAGAGAATATATACATATGGTGGGGAGAGAATATATACATACGGTGGGGAGGAGACTGTACATTAGGAGGGGGTGGGTGGGTGGGAGAGAAATATACATATGTTGGGGAGAGAATATATACATACGGTGGGGAGGAGACTGTCTATTATATGTATATTTCTCTCCCAACCACCCCCTCCTAATGTACAGTCTCCTCCCCACTGTATGTATATATTCTCTCCCCATCATATGTATATATTCTCTCCCCACCGTTCTCTTGGTGTAAAAAGTTTAAGACCAGGGTGAGGCCAGGCTATGGATGGCTTTGAAGGTGAGGAGTAGTGTTTTGAAGTTAATGCGTTCCTTGATCGGGAGCCAGTGGAGGGAGTGGAGGACAGGAGTGATGTGTTCGCGGGACCGGGTGTTAGTGAGGAGGCGGGCAACTGAGTTTTGGACCATCTGCAGTTTATGGAGGGAGCGGGAGGTGATGCCAGTGAGGAGGGAGTTACAGTAGTCCAGGAGGGAAAAGATGAAGGCGTGTATGAGGGATTCAGCAGCAGGGGGTAGAGGCAGTGACGGATTTTGGCAATGTTGCGGAGGTGAAAATATGAAGTTTTGACAATGGAGCGGACATGGGGTCAAATGAGAGGGTGGGGTCGAGGATGACACAGAGGTTGCGGACTAGGGGGGAGGGGGTGATGGTGGAGTCATTGATGGTGAGTGTGATGTAATACAATAATTTATACTGTAGCATTACAAACCATTTGACAGCCAGGTCCTGCACCTCCGTTCTTGTCCTCTAGGAGCCATCGCAGCATGGCCAAGACCTTCCTCATCCAGCATACTGTCCGGATTCGTCACCGCACGCCAGTACGGTAATGCGCCTTTCCTTTCGCCCCGCTCAGACAAATGCATGTAGTACATTGCAACACAACGCAGCATTTCCGCGGCTGTCTTTAACTAGCAGGACGCTAGTGGGCTAGTCGCTAAAATATATAATTGTACCAACACAGATATTAGGCAGTACACACATTGTCCTGCAATACATGTACAGTGAATGCACAGCTACATTCGCCATATATTTCTATCGCTGCTGCGGTCTATAGTGAAATGCAATATTATTATTATTATTGTAAAGATTATCATTACAATCGCAGCCTGGAGGCAATGTTACAAGTGTACGAGGGTTGTGTGCAAAGAGCACAGCCTCTCAATTTGCACAACGTGCACAAAATAATAATTGTAATGATCTTTACAATAATAATAATATTGCATTTCACTGTAGACCGCAGCAGCGATAGAAATATATGGCGAATGTAGCTGTGCATTCACTGTACATGTATTGCAGGACAATGTGTGTACTGCCTAATATCTGTGTTGGTACAATTATATATAAAACGATATATATATTTGAGCGACTAGCCCACTAGCGAGGCAACCTCCTGCACCATCGCAGCAGCGCCGAGCGTGGTGATACAAGCGGGCTGCTCTGAGGAAAGGAGCCCCTTCACGCTAGTGGGCTAGTCGCTCAAATATATATCGTTTTATATATAATTGTACCAACACAGATATTAGGCAGTACACACATTGTCCTGCAATACATGTACAGTGAATGCACAGCTACATTCGCCATATATTTCTATCGCTGCTGCGGTCTACAGTGAAATGCAATATTATTATTATTGTAAAGATCATTACAATTATTATTTTGTGCACGTTGTGCAAATTGAGAGGCTGTGCTCTTTGCACACAACCCTCGTACACTTGTAACATTGCCTCTCCAGGCTGCGATTGTAATGATAATCTTTACAATAATAATAATAATAATAATATTGCATTTCACTGTAGACCGCAGCAGCGATAGAAATATATGGCGAATGTAGCTGTGCATTCACTGTATGTATTGCAGGACAATGTGTGTACTGCCTAATATCTGTGTTGGTACAATTATATATAAAACGATATATATTTTAGCGACTAGCCCACTAGCGTCCTGCTAGTTAAAGACAGCCGAGGTTGAGTAGTTTCTTCTGATATCACTTTCAAACTCCAAGTGATTCGTTGCAATGTACGCGGAAATGCTGCGTTGTGTTGCAATGTACTACATGCATTTGTCTGAGCGGGGCGAAAGGAAAGGCGCATTACCGTACTGGCGTGCGGTGACGAATGCGGAAGCATTCTTGCACTCTTCCGCTGGCAATAAGCTACACGCATACTGTCCTTCTGAAGCTCTGAAGTCATTAGTGGCCATGAACCTAAAGAGAGAGAGCGAGAATACGTTAGTAGATAGTCTAAGGCCAGTGATTCTCAATATTATTTTGCATATCTAGGACCTCTAATTTAGTCCATGTCATGCACATCTACATAAAATATACTCTAGCATTACAAACCATTTGACAGCCAGGTCCAGCACCTCTCCGTTCTTGTCTTCTAGGAGCCATCGCAGCATGGCCAAGACCTTCCTCATCCAGCATACTGTCCTTCTGAAGGTCTGAAGTCATTAGTGGCCATGAACCTAGAGAGAGCGAGAATACGTTAGTAGATAGTCTAAGGCCAGTGATTCTCAATATTATTTTGCATATCTAGGACCTCTAATTTAGTCCATGTCATGCACATCTACATAAAATATACTCTAGCATTACAAACCATTTGACAGCCAGGTCCAGCACCTCTCCGTTCTTGTCTTCTAGGAGCCATCGCAGCATGGCCAAGACCTTCCTCATCCAGCATACTGTCCTTCTGAAGGTCTGAAGTCATTAGTGGCCATGAACCTAGAGAGAGCGAGAATACGTTAGTAGATAGTCTAAGGCCAGTGATTCTCAATATTATTTTGCATATCTAGGACCTCTAATTTAGTCCATGTCATGCACATCTACATAAAATATACTCTAGCATTACAAACCATTTGACAGCCAGGTCCAGCACCTCTCCGTTCTTGTCTTCTAGGAGCCATCGCAGCATGGCCAAGACCTTCCTCATCCAGCATACTGTCCTTCTGAAGGTCTGAAGTCATTAGTGGCCATGAACCTAGAGAGAGCGAGAATACGTTAGTAGATAGTCTAAGGCCAGTGATTCTCAATATTATTTTGCATATCTAGGACCTCTAATTTAGTCCATGTCATGCACATCTACATAAAATATACTCTAGCATTACAAACCATTTGACAGCCAGGTCCAGCACCTCTCCGTTCTTGTCTTCTAGGAGCCATCGCAGTATGGCCAAGACCTTCCTCATCCAGCATACTGTCCTTCTGAAGGTCTGAAGTCATTAGTGGCCATGAACCTAGAGAGAGCGAGAATACGTTAGTAGATAGTCTAAGGCCAGTGATTCTCAATATTATTTTGCATATCTAGGACCTCTAATTTAGTCCATGTCATGCACATCTACATACTGTAGCATCCATCAACACAGGATGACCCTTTCCAGCTGTTGAAATGAAAGTCCCAGATTGAAAAGTATATATATACACAGTCACACACACAATAAAACATTGTATACATCACTTACAAGCATGACCACTTGAAGATCTTGAAGACTTGGTAGATCGTGACCGTCTTGGGAGAGAGAGAGAGAAGGCATTACAGGATGACTCTTTGAAAATGATGTCCCAGATTAAAAAGTATATATTATATATACACAGTCACACACACAATAAAAACCACAACCACTTGAATTATACGGGTAGTTGTTATTGAGCTGTCTTCTGCTTTCATGTCGTTGTTGAGAGACAGCACTGTAACAGTATTTGCTACATTAACAATGAAATTATATATTTTATAATTAAATTAAACCATGAAAGATCTGCGTGATATGCATTGGTTAGCTAACGTCAGTATTCTACAGTCTAGGCCTGCTAGCAGTAGTGCTTGTATTACAGATCCCGCCAGTTTCATAATATCGAGCAAATAACGTTACAGTAGACTAGTCACTGAAACACAGACTAAACAGCATTTATATCAGCAGCACGCATTACTTATAAATAATAAAATATATGTGTTGCACAATTACCCGAGATGAGAACAGTTGGTGATAACGTGAGGCTCTGCCTGTAGCAGTGTATGTAGCCTATATATGTGTTGCACAATTACCTGAGATGAGAACAGTTGGTGACAACGTGAGGCTCTGCCTGTAGCAGTGTATGTAGCCTATATAGCTAACGTGAGCTCGCGCTACACTCAGTGTATGTAGCATAGATATCTATAGATATCTGTGTTCTATAGATATCTATGGTATGTAGCCTATATAGCTAACGTGAGCTCGCGGCCTCGCGCTACACTCAGTGTATGTAGAGCTAGTAGCTAACGTGAGCTCGCGCTACACTCAGTGTATGTAGCCTATATAGCTAACGTGAGCTCGCGGCCTCGCGCTACACTCAGTGTATGTAGAGCTAGTAGCTAACGTGAGCTCGCGCTACACTCACTGAAACACAGACTAAACAGCACTCATTTATATTAGAGGTATTACTTATAAATAATCAAAAATATCTGCATAAATTACCTGCGATGAGAAGAAATGCAACCGTGTCATACTGGTCTGGTCTGACTGTGCCGTGCGCGACGCGCGTCAATTCAAAATTTCAAAAACCACAATGCATTGTGGGGATCCCCCCCCCCCCACAATGCAACGCAGCTGTTAGTCAGTGTTGCCAAATGACAATTATTATTTATATTATTTTATATAACAGTTACTCAATCAACTTGCTTTATGCCTACAATCTCTCTGACAAATCTCAATGGCACAAGAATAACTTAAAATAATACTAATACTAATAATACTAATAATAATAATAATAATAATAATAATAATAATAATAATAATAATAATAATAATAATAATAATAATAATAATAATAATAATAATAATAATAATAATAATAATAATAATAATAATAATAGCTCTCTTTTCAAGTAAAATAATATGAAATAATGTTCGAATTAATACATCTTTAACAAATTATAGGCAGTATAGTATTTGTTTCAAGTTTAAAGTTCAATAACTTCGTTTTTATATACTTTACAGTGAAAATGTTGGTTTTGATTGATTGATTGATTGATTGATTGATTGATTGATTGATTGATTGATTGATTGATTGATTGAAAACTTTATTAACAGATTGCAGAATGGGTACAATACAGTACAGCTCAATACATACAATTGTTAAGGGCATGCAGACCAGAGAAAGACGTTCGTCTTGTTTACATCAGGGACCCCCATTTTCAATTCATCATAACATGACATGTGACATACAGATAGACACTTCTATACATTTATGACATACCAGATTTGCAAATACAGTAGGCCTACTGTTTGTGATACAAAAAGAGTCTAGAAAAGAGAGTATATATTTGACGTAGAACCGTACATTATAGGTGGGGGGGGGTAGGAGGGGTGGGGGGGGGGGGCACTGTACAACTGCACAAGCACAACTGTACATTGGAATATTGACAAAACCATGTTTGGTACTTTACTGTACATTGGAGGGGGTTGGGTTAGGACATTTACAGGGGCCAGTTTCGAATTGCAGTCTCCCGTAGGTGTTCTTTGAGAGTGTTTTGAAAGTGGGTAGTGATTCACATTCCTTTACATCTTTGGGTAGGGCGTTCCACATTGATGTGGCATAATTGCGAAATGTGTTTAGTCCCTGTTTGAGCCGAATCTGGGTTTAACATGATTTGTGGAGCTCCCATGGTGTTGTGGTCGTGGTATTCACTGACCTTTGGGAAGTATTTTGACATGTACACATATACCTTGGTCGTGTATGTATCTTGTAGACAGGCCCATTGCAAGTTGCTGTACTCTGTCGTCTACTCTAAGCCATCCTAGGTTGTCACGTGGGCAGGGGCGAGGTGGGTTCTAGAAGTAAGGTCAAGCAGTAGTCTGACCAGTTTGTTTTGAGATGTTTGTGTAGCAGGGTGGATTATCCCTACTTTATGAGATGTAACTGTACCACCAGGTAGGGGGAACGCAGCAGATCTGAGTCCAACTGAATCCCCGACTTTAGTGCAGGAGTGGAGCTTTAGCAGAGGGTCACAGCCTCTTCACCCTGCTCCCCTCTGGGAGAAGGCTGAGGATCCCAAAGGCTGTGAAAGCTCGACACAGACTGAGCTTCTTCCCCTCAGCCGCCAGGCTGATCAATGCCTCAGGTCCCCCCCCCCTCGGTACCCCCCCCCCCCCCCCCCCTCCCCCCTCTGCCCCCAAGTGACACTGGCACAATGACACTGACTGCACTGCACTAGTCCGTACTGGATCCCTGCACTCTTCACTTTATATATATATATATGTATTTATTGATTAATCCCCCACTGCACTGTTTCGTTTCTTGTCTGTGTTGGTGTTGTTTTCTGTGAAAAAAGAAAGGAAATGCATACACTGTATTGCTGCAACAATTACCAATGTGTTTTACACAAATGGCTAAATAAAGGAATCTGAATCTGGGGCCTAGGATTTACTAACCTAGTGTGCTGGTCCAGCTTTAACAAATTATCTCTGTATCTTTTCAATGTAAATAATAAATCAGTAACCAGTATTGTTATGTTAGCGTACTGAGCTGCGGTTAAAGGCCTTAACCACAGGTTAAAGGCCTTAACCACAGTTGTTATGTTAGCTACTGAGCTGCTGCAGGCCTTAACCACAGTATTATGTTAGCTATGAGCTGCTAACTATAGAGGCCATAACCACAGTATTACATATACTCTTGTTAGCTTTATGAGGCTACATCAACACGCTCCTATGAGTGCAGCTATAATATTAGCTTTATGAGGCTACATCAACATGCAGGCTCCTATGAGTGCAGCTATTTAAAGGCCTTAACCACAGTTGTTATGTTAGCTACTGAGCTGCTGGTTAAAGGCCTTAACTACAGTGTTGTTATGTTAGCTACTGAGCTGCTGCAGGCCTTAACCACAGTATTATGTTAGCTATGAGCTGCTAACTATAGAGGCCATAACCACAGTATTACATATACTCTTGTTAGCTTTATGAGGCTACATCAACACGCTCCTATGAGTGCAGCATATGCAGCTTTATGAGGCTACATCAACATCCTATGAGTGCAGCTATAATATTAGCTTTATGAGGCTACATCAACATGCAGGCTCCTATGAGTGCAGCTATTTAAAGGCCTTAACCACAGTTGTTATGTTAGCTACTGAGCTGCTGCAGGCCTTAACCACAGTATTATGTTAGCTATGAGCTTCTAACTATAGAGGCCATAACCACAGTATTACATATACTCTTGTTAGCTTTATGAGGCTACATCAACACGCTCCTATGAGTGCAGCATATGCAGCTTTATGAGGCTACATCAACATCCTATGAGTGCAGCTATAATATTAGCTTTATTAGGCTACATCAACATGCAGGCTCCTATGAGTGCAGCTATTTAAAGGCCTTAACCACAGTTGTTATGTTAGCTACTGAGCTGCTGGTTAAAGGCCTTAACTAAAGTGTTGTTATGTTAGCTACTGAGCTGCTGGTTAAAGGCCTTAACTACAGTGTTGTTATGTTAGCTACTGAGCTGCTGGTTAAAGGCCTTAACCACAGTATTATGTTAGCTATGAGCTGCTAACTATAGAGGCCATAACCACAGTATTACATATACTCTTGTTAGCTTTATGAGGCTACATCAACACGCTCCTATGAGTGCAGCATATGCAGCTTTATGAGGCTACATCAACATCCTATGAGTGCAGCTATAATATTAGCTTTATGAGGCTACATCAACATGCAGGCTCCTATGAGTGCAGCTATTTAAAGGCCTTAACCACAGTTGTTATGTTAGCTACTGAGCTGCTGGTTAAAGGCCTTAACTACAGTGTTGTTATGTTAGCTAATGAGCTGCTGCAGGCCTTAACCACAGTATTATGTTAGCTATGAGCTGCTAACTATAGAGGCCATAACCACAGTATTACATATACTCTTGTTAGCTTTATGAGGCTACATCAACACGCTCCTATGAGTGCAGCATATGCAGCTTTATGAGGCTACATCAACATCCTATGAGTGCAGCTATAATGTTAGCTTTATGAGGCTACATCAACATGCAGGCTCCTATGAGTGCAGCTATTTAAAGGCCTTAACCACAGTTGTTATGTTAGCTACTGAGCTGCTGGTTAAAGGCCTTAACTACAGTGTTGTTATGTTAGCTACTGAGCTGCTGCAGGCCTTAACCACAGTATTATGTTAGCTATGAGCTGCTAACTATAGAGGCCATAACCACAGTATTACATATACTCTTGTTAGCTTTATGAGGCTACATCAACACGCTCCTATGAGTGCAGCATATGCAGCTTTATGAGGCTACATCAACATCCTATGAGTGCAGCTATAATATTAGCTTTATGAGGCTACATCAACATGCAGGCTCCTATGAGTGCAGCTATTTAAAGGCCTTAACCACAGTTGTTATGTTAGCTACTGAGCTGCTGGTTAAAGGCCTTAACTACAGTGTTGTTATGTTAGCTACTGAGCTGCTGGTTAAAGGCATTAACTACAGTGTTGTTATGTTAGCTACTGAGCTGCTGCAGGCCTTAACCACAGTATTATGTTAGCTATGAGCTGCTAACTATAGAGGCCATAACCACAGTATTACATATACTCTTGTTAGCTTTATGAGGCTACATCATCACGCTCCTATGAGTGCAGCATATGCAGCTTTATGAGGCTACATCAACATCCTATGAGTGCAGCTATAATGTTAGCTTTATGAGGCTACATCAACATGCAGGCTCCTATGAGTGCAGCTATTTAAAGGCCTTAACCACAGTTATGTTAGCTACTGAGCTGCTGGTTAAAGGCCTTAACTACAGTGTTGTTATGTTAGCTACTGAGCTGCTGCAGGCCTTAACCACAGTATTATGTTAGCTATGAGCTGCTAACTATAGAGGCCATAACCACAGTATTACATATACTCTTGTTAGCTTTATGAGGCTACATCAACACGCTCCTATGAGTGCAGCATATGCAGCTTTATGAGGCTACATCAACATCCTATGAGTGCAGCTATAATATTAGCTTTATGAGGCTACATCAACATGCAGGCTCCTATGAGTGCAGCTATTTAAAGGCCTTAACCACAGTTGTTATGTTAGCTACTGAGCTGCTGGTTAAAGGCCTTAACTACAGTGTTGTTATGTTCGCTACTGAGCTGCTGCAGGCCTTAACCACAGTATTATGTTAGCTATGAGCTGCTAACTATAGAGGCCATAACCACAGTATTACATATACTCTTGTTAGCTTTATGAGGCTACATCAACACGCTCCTATGAGTGCAGCATATGCAGCTTTATGAGGCTACATCAACATCCTATGAGTGCAGCTATAATATTAGCTTTATGAGGCTACATCAACATGCAGGCTCCTATGAGTGCAGCTATTTAAAGGCCTTAACCACAGTTGTTATGTTAGCTACTGAGCTGCTGGTTAAAGGCCTTAACTAAAGTGTTGTTATGTTAGCTACTGAGCTGCTGGTTAAAGGCCTTAACTACAGTGTTGTTATGTTAGCTACTGAGCTGTTGCAGGCCTTAACCACAGTATTATGTTAGCTATGAGCTGCTAACTATAGAGGCCATAACCACAGTATTACATATACTCTTGTTAGCTTTATGAGGCTACATCAACACGCTCCTATGAGTGCAGCATATGCAGCTTTATAAGGCTACATCAACATCCTATGAGTGCAGCTATAATGTTAGCTTTATGAGGCTACATCAACATGCAGGCTCCTATGAGTGCAGCTAATGTTAGCTTTATGAGGCTCTGCCCCCCCCCCCCTCCACTCCTATAACACCCACCTCGCTCTGCCCCCCCCCCTCCACTCCTCTAACATTTTATTTATTAATTTTATTATTATTATTTTATTTGTTGCCATTAAAATAATAGGCAAGCATAGGGCTAAAACATTTTCATAAACAATAATATAATCTTTTGTTATTTGGTTATAATAAGGGCTTTTCTATGCATTTGTCTGATTGATTGATTGATTGATTGAAAGCTTTATTGACAGACTGCAGAGTGGGTACAGTACAGCTGTATTCACTTGTTGCGGTGGTCTCAACGGAACAATTTTGATTGACAGTCGATTCTGCCAATCACACCGCTGTTGTGTGTGGGGGCGGCGTCGCTTGACTGAAACTTCGGCTCTGCCCCGGCAACCATTGCCGGGCCAGAGCCGGTTTATCTTTGGCGAGCCCGAGTCGGCTCTGCCCCGGCAACCATTGCCGTGCCAGAGCCGGTTTATCTTTGGCGAGCCCGAGTCGGCTCTGGCACGGCAAGCCGAGCCGGGCCAGAGCCGGTTTATCTTTGGCGAGCCCGAGTCGGCTCTGCCCCGGCAAGCAGAGCCGGGCCAGAGCCGGTTTATCTTTGGCGAGCCCGAGTCGGCTCTGCCCCGGCAACCATTGCCGGGCCAGAGCCGGTTTATCTTTGGCGAGCCCGAGTCGGCTCGGGCACGGCAACCATTGCCGGGCCAGAGCCGGTTTAGCTTTGGCGAGCCCGAGTCGGCTCTGCCCCGGCAACCAGAGCCGGGCCAGAGCCGGTTTATCTTTGGCGAGCCCGAGTCGGCTCTGCCCCGGCAACCATTACCGAGCCAGATCCGGCTCATCGTTGGCGTGCCGTGCCGGACATATGCCGAGTGTGCCGACCGGTAGCCGGAATTGGGCCGAGTATGCTGGCCACCTGGGGGCTGACTATACCACCAGTCTTCAGCGCTGCGCGCCCGGTAGTCTACTGAAGTCAGACGGAGCCACTAGTTTCAAGTTTCTTTAATCAAGTTTCTTTAATAGTTGTCATACAGAAGTACAGAATACTTTTATACAAAATGCTTCTTACTGTTACGCTCCAGAGACTGTGCAAGACAAGATAAGTATGAAATAAAATAACATAGTATAGCATGTAAATTAGAAGTAAAAAAAATGAGGTCACAGTGTTCAGTATAGACATATGTACAATGTTCGATGCAGAATAAACGTAACTGAGTCACCATATAATATACAATATACTATGCAGTGTACTAATATACAATACTATATAGTGCAAGGCAGAAATGGGATGAGGTGCAATTTAGGTACAATTTACAGTAGGTGTACGAGTTGTAGTGCAAATCCTTTATCAATAAATATAAAGTGTGTTTGTGTGATCTAAAGTGTGGAGAGTGGGTGCTGCAGTGTGTTGTTTGTTTAAGTGAGTGTGTGCGTGTGGGTGTGTGTGCTGTGTGCATTTGATGGTTGTTGCATAGTGTTTATTGTTCGTTTAGCAGCCTGATGGCCTGGGGATAGAAGCTTCTTCTGAGTCTTTCTGTGCTCGCCTTAAGACTCCGGTATCGCTTGCCTGACCGCAGAAGTTCAAAGAGGCAGTTGTTCGGGTGGCTGGAGTCCTTGATGATTCTCTTAGCCTTCCCCCTGCACCGCTTGTTGTAAATGTTCTGGAGGGTGGGAAGCCCCCCTCCAATTGTGCGTTCGGCTGAACGTGTCACTCTATGCATGCTAATACACCGCACACTGTAACTACTATAACCCGCTAACGATAGACGTTAGTCCCGTTAACTCTAGACGTTAGTCCTTCGGTTCTGTATCTCTTACTCACACACTATCGCTGGTACTTCTAGGATAACCCGTCACTAGCAAGTACTTCTCATCACCCGTTGCTCGTTCCAACGGGGCTCTCCTCATAACTTCTTCAACGGGGCTATTCCAAAGCACACGCCCACTGTGACTGCGACTGATCACGGTCAAGTCCACTGCCGAAGAGAGCTTCCTGGTACTCTCGCTCCCAGGTAACTCCCTCTTCCTCGTTGCTTTCCTCTCTCCTCCGCTCCACCTGCCACCACTGCCACTCCGCCCCCTGCTGGCAACCTCCACTGATCCCACTTTAGGACCGCTCCAGAAAGGGAAAAAGGGCTTCAATGTTATTGTTAGTGATTCATACTGAAGCCGGAGAAGAGTAGCACCTCACCTCGTCGTTAGACTGGGCGAGCTATCCAAAAGAACACTGTTAATCACACGTTATACACACACAGGGAAAGTAACAGTTAGTTAGCACTTCTGAATACTTTGTAGAATATTCAGGCTGCTACATAACTATGGAGGTATGTAGTGTTGTATGTTTGATATTATAACACTCATAGTGTACAGTATGAAGGTATGTAGCGTTGTATGTTTGATATGATAACACTCATAGTGTACAGTATGGAGGTATGCAGCGTTGTATGTTTGAGACACAAGATACATGACTTGGACATGATGCTGGAAACACCTACACTGGAGTAAACGCGCACACACACACACACACACACACACACACACACACACACACACACACACACACACACACACACACACACACACACACACACATACACACACACACACACACACACACACACACACACACACACAGGCACACAGACACACAGTGAAATCAGTGTATTGTATCTTACACCTCCTCTCTGCTGTATTCTATTCCCATGGATTCAATAGATATAGATAGAATATAGAGAAAGAGAAAATAGATAGAAGAAAGAGAAAACGGCAGTGAGTGAGTGAGTGTGAGAAAGAGAAGGAGCAAGAGAGCCTGCTTAGTGAGTGAGCATTGAACGAGAGAGATAGATAGAGAAAGAGAGAGATATAGATAGCGAGGAGAGAGAGATCGAGAGTGATAGAGAGAGATAGAGAGAGATATAGAGAGAGAGATAGATAGAGAGAGAGAGACAGAGAGAGAGAGAGATAGAGAGAGAGAGAGAGAGAGAGAGAGAGAGAGAGAGAGAGAGAGAGAGAGAGAGAGATAGAGAGAGAGAGAGAGAGAGAGAGAGAGAGAGAGAGAGAGAGAGAGAGAGAGAGAGAGAGAGAGAGAGAGAGAGAGAGACAGAGACAGAGAAATAGAGCAGACACACCCACACACATTCAGAGAACTGGAAATCAATAGTAATTATATAAATGGGCCAGAGAACTGTCGGACAAAAAGAGGTTAAAACCAGATCACAACCTCCTTTCACATTCATTGACCACTGCAGAGGCCGGAGGTACATCAGAGACACAAACACTGTCTGCAACGCCCTGTAGAACTCAATATATAGGCCTCCAGATCCATACACACAGTCAACTGTCTCCCTAGGCCGCAATTCAGAGCATCAACACTTGTGAATATGTGATGTCATCAAGTGGCCCTTTTTGAAAAGTAGAGTTTGTGGCTCATAGATAATTTGTTTGAACCATTACATCCACGTGAGATGTATTTAAATTAGTGGTGGGACTCGATTAAAATGTTAATCGAATTAATTCGAGACGTTATAGTTAATTAATAGAAATCAATCACATTTTAATCGCATATCAATATTTGATGTGAAAAGCAACCTTTTTCCATTCAAATGAACTTTGGTATACGAGTGAATCAATTAATATACATTATACATACATTTAAGCAGCAAAATCCTGTATTACTACACAGACCAATAGATCAATGAAATTTTTACAAAGTGCAGCAATTTAGGAATAATATATATATAGCTCAAAGGACCTTTTGTAACTCAAGCACTTTCGAGGTAACAGTAAAATGCAGTACTTTCAAGTACATTCCAGAACAGTTGACCATTGAAAAAAAAAACTCTTGATTGATCTCAATTTCTCTTTCTCTTTCTTTTTTTCTTTATGAACAAACCAACTAAGAAAATGTATTATACTTTATAGCCTACTTGTAGCTAGGGATTTCCAACATGAAACAAAACATATCACAATACAATAATAATAATAATAAAATAATAATAATAATAATAATAATAATAATAATAATAATAATAATAATAATAATAATAATAATAATAATAATAATAATAATAATAATAATAATAATAATAATAATAATAATACATAAAAAGACTTCCCAGGACAATAACTTAACACCAACTTAAATGTATATTCCTGTAGTTTTGACCTAACCAGACAACAGAAACAAAAGCCAAGACAACAGTTTTGACTGATAAAGTGACCATATTTATTTTTCCAAATGAAAATTCACAATCCGTCAACAACTTATAATACATCCAACCTAAGACGCTCAAAGCTTATTTTTCTTCTTTTTTCAAAGCTGTCCGCCTTGAAAGAAAGGCTTTGAGTGGACACATAGCCTAGCAGGTCGCCTGCGGCATCACCACTGCTGCGATGGTGTTAGAAGCCTACGACGACGGCGCGAGCACGCTTGTACCTATTGACGAGTCGTTTGCTAAATTAAAGAAGTTTGACAGAAATGACCCAAGGGCTCAAGCCGCTAGCTTTTAAGCAGTCCTTGGTGGTGCAAATTAACCTGGCTACTACGGAGCAATAAATGACTGCATATTCAACCAGGGGTTGCATCACAGCCATGAAAGGGGTTAGCTTTGCTTAGCTCCCCGCGTCGTCGCAGGCTTTTAAGTTAACACAATAACACACCATCGCAGCGGTGGTGATGCCGCAGGTGACCTGCTAGGTTGGATGTATCACAAGCCGCTGCACTTTTCCCTCCTCGTGGAACTTCTGCATTGCATTTATTACAAATAGCAAGCAAACTTTTCCCCTCTGAAACAATCCCCACTAGCATCGCCATCTTTGTTGACATCCGCGCTGCTTTCAAGAAACGTACGTGGCTACGTCACAGCCAAGAAAGGGAGCGCTGGATTTGTGTAAAACGCCCTGTTCCTAAACCACACGCTATCAGTCGTACCACAGTACTGGCAAAACGGGAGGAGCCGACAGTCAAAACAAATGCACTTCATCCAAATTCACCCACACCGCATTTTTTTTACCAAAAAATATATTATATTATCGGAGCTATTAATAACGTTATCGGGTTTATCGGGATGACGTCATAATTGCTGATATCGGCCCGATAATTATCGTGCATCCCTACTTGTAGCACATGCATGAGTCTGGTCTCCTTTGAAAGGTAACATTCTTACACAATAAAGAAAAATCATCATGCGATTAAATGCATAATTTTTTTTAACTTTGAATTCTTTCTGTAGTTAATTAATAGAAATTAATGCGATAAAGTCCCAGCCCTAATTTAAATGTAGAGCTCACAGCTCTGGATCAGGAAATGAGCCCATATCCCAGTAGAATTACCATGGGTTCATTATTACTACTTCCCTTTTTTCTGTCGTTCTGCCCTATCGCTACCCTCTGAGGTCTGGGCTATTTTGTGATTGTGACCCCCCCCCCCCCTACATACTATGAAAGTTTCCTACCTTCAAAATAACTTGTACGAATCAGGCAGATACTTTTCAAGCTATGTCTTATGATAGGAGGAAAAACTAAAATGCACTGGGGTTTGATGTCATAAAAAAACATGAGAATGATGTGTCATCATAATAAGAGAGGTCTATATTAGAGAAGAACTAGGTGAAAACACCACAACATGGCTTGCCCAACAGATCCCCTCGCCACTCTGTGCTCAGTACAGGGGCTGCGGTATGAGGAGGAGTTTTCACCACACGCTGAACAGAGACCAGTCTATTGAGTGCTGTCATGGCTACAGTATGGTCTTAATGACTGTATGAAGGTGGGTGCTTCAAGCTCCCCTACCTGTTCTATTCAGCTGTTGTTCTCTTCCTGTCAGCTTTGTCCTGCCTCCTGCTAGAGCTGCATGCTTAATAAGTACCATGCAGAGAGGCAATGCACGGCAGGTCCACACACACACATGTGCACGCACGCACGCACGCGTGCACGCATGCACGCACACACACGCACACACACACACACACACACACACACACACACACACACACACACACACACACACACACACACACACACACACACACACACACACACACACACACACACAGATGCACGCACACAGCCATGTTTCATTACATTTATATAGCGCTTTTCTAGACACTCAAAACGCTTCCCGACAATGTAGGGTGGAAATAGCCTCCTTCACCACCACTGGTAGCACCCAACCTTGGGCTACGCAGGCTCAATGGCTACCATACACTGGCGCCAGGCACACATCACACTACACAATGACTACCATACACTGGTACCAGGCACACATCACACTACATAATGACTACCATACACTGGTACCAGACACACATCACACTACACAATGGCTGCCATACACTGGCACTAGGCACACATCACACTACACAATGACTACCATACACTGCAGTGGCGGTTTCTCTATGACAACACGTGAAACACAAATTCACTCATAATTCATCATTATTATTAATTTATATATATATATATATATATATATATATATATATATATATATATATATATATATATATATATATATATATATATATATATATATATATTTATTTTTTTATTATTATTATTATAATTTTTATTAGAAAAGTTTTCCTCTGTAAAAAAAATTCCAGTGAATTATTTTTTTCTTCAAAATGGCCAAAATGTACAGCTCTGAGCAGGCCTGCACTGCAGTAATGACTGCAGTAATATTCGTGCAGAATAACTGCACAGGTTGACCCAATTTAAATAAATAATAAATAATAGCCAATCAAAATAGGCTATTAACGTAATCTAAGCACGGTCTGTGCAGTTTAACTCTTGCCATTGAATGGGGGATTGAATGATTGACAGCCTTGTTATCCAATAAGCTAATGGTTTCTCTTTTGCTGCTCTGCGGCTAGCATGATTGACAGCCTTGTGGCCCAATCAGATAATGGTTTATCTTGTGCCATACTGCGGCTCTGCAGCTTGTTTACAAAATAATTTTTATCTCAGGAAGATAACTTGTTGGAGCTAACGTAGCTAAAGGGCTACCACCGCAGCTATCAGGCCCAGGGTGGAGTGTTTTGTTATTGTTCATGAACTTATTGTGCATCGTTTGATGATATATATATACACCTGCGATAAAAGCTAAACGTGACAACAACAACAACGTCATCGCCTCGCGGGCACTTTGAATTCTCTAGTACTGTAGATAGCGTTGCAATGGAGGAAGGAGATATTGTCGACTAGCTTGCTTGCTAGCTAACATTACGCAAGTCTTGTGAATGTCTAAACAGGGCTGATGGCATTGATGAAGATGATATCAATAACAACAATGCCTCTCCATTGTGCATCGTTTGATGATATATATATATATTTTTTTTTATCTCAGTCGTTGTAAAACGAAAGCCTGCAGTGCTTAGCCGGGACGCTAACGCTAACGTTAGCCAGCCGAAGTGTAGTAGTTCTAACTTCACTCGGGAGACAAAAGCCAAACATCAATTTGATGCAACAAGCTGGCTCGCGATGCACTATTGTTTACATTTTCCATGGGATTAATGCACGCGGCTCGAGTCGGACTCGTCACATGGAGAAGCTGCACTATTCAACAATAGATGAGATCGATCGAGATACCGTCTTTATGGGTAAGTCGTGTCTTCTTGGCTTTAGAATGTCAGTTTGTGTAACGTTACTGTAACCGAATTGAAACCGCATCATAACTCCAAAAGACATGAATGAATGAAAACTTTATTTAACAGATTGCAGAATGGGTACAATATACAGTACGGCTCAATATACACATAATTATTAAGGAGATGCAGACCAGATAAAGACTTTCACCTTGTTTACATCAGGGTCCCCCATTTTCAATGCATAGTGAAATGTATCTTGTGTTATTAGGAGCCCTGCTAAAGTTGGTGGCTAATGTTATATTGATAATGTTTCAATATCATCAGGTTGATATTATTAGGTTGATAATGGTGTCAGTGTTTCAGATAGCAAGGTGGAGATCTTTGTTAACTAGTATGGCTTTGGTTGAGAGAGATTACAGTGCTGTCTCTTAAAACTCATAAACAAGTATTGAGCAAGACGAGTTAGTCTGTTGTGTTGTGTGTATTGTATGGGAGGGATAATGATGACTGTGTGTAACTAGGAGGGATATGAGGACTGTGTGTATGTGGCACTGAATTGATGTAAACAAGACGAAAGTCTTTCTCTGGTCTGCATCCCCTTAACAATTGTGTGTATTGAGCCGTACTGTATTGTACCCATTCTGCAATCTGTTAAATAAAGTTTTCATTCATCATTCATTCATTCATTCATTCATTCATTCATTCATTCATTCATTCATTCATTCATTCATTCATTCATTCATTCATTCATTCATTCATTCATTCATCCATCCATCCATCCATCCATTCATCAATTCATTCATTCATTCATTCATTCGTTCGTTTGTTCATTCATTCATTCGTTCATTCGTTCATTCGTTCATTCATTCATTCATTCATTCATTCATTCATTCATTCATTCATTCTTTCATTCATTCATTCATGTGTAGAAAGAAGAACTATAACATTCTCATTCTCAAAGACCACAGTCTTAAACACACGCACACACAAAATATACATGGACTATTGTTATTGGACACAAGCCACACACATGGACCCTGCACTGCACCATAATACACCTGTGATTATAGTATACTTGTTATTACACACACACACACACACACACACACACACACACACACACACACACACACACACACACACACACACACACACACACACACACACACACACACACACACACACACACACACACACACACACACACACACACACACACACACACACACACACACACACACACACACACACACACACACACACACACACACACACACACACACACACAGAGAGGAGCCAGCAAGCGGGGCTTCTCTTGGTAACGTCACACGCAACAGGTTACCGTTAGGGATGTCCCGATAAAAAAATGTTGCCCCCGATCCGATCCCGATCATGTGATTTTGAGTATCTACCGATACTGATCTTTCCCGATCCGATCAAAAAAAAATATATTTTTTATTTGTATTACATTTTTTATCCCAATTTCTCACATTACATTCACCCTGAATGTTGACGTTATCGAGGTGAAAAGTTAACTTCATTTAAACGAGGCATAATTATAATATAATTAAATCAAAGGAAATGCGTTTGGGTTTGAGAGTGTGGCTGGTCTGCCGTTCTGCAGCTGGATACTATTGGTTTGTTTTGGCAAAATTATTTTGCTCTGTGTGACAATAAATAAATGAATGATGATATGCAATTTAAAACCAAAACTAAGGCCTCAGTATGAGTTTAAGACGTGGACATGGTCATGTTTGTTGAATAAAAAAAAATATTTAAAAGAAATTTAAAAATAAACACGATTTTATTTTTATTTTTTTGCGCGCAACTGATTTCAGATGGGCGCAGAGGCGTTTTGCCATGTGCGCGCGCGCACGGGCGCACCTTAGGTGGAAGGTTGGTCACAGACCCACTCCTATCCGAGCTCCGGGAGGGTCATCAAGGAGAGGCTGCCTTTTCTCAGTCCTTGACCCACAATGGTGGAATGAACTGCCCACCCCAGTTAGGACAGCCGAAACCCGTCCAATCTTTCGCCGTCGACTAAAGACGCACTTCTTCAACCACTATCTGAAAAAAATTATAATAATCTAACCCTAACTAGCCTTACTGTCATGCACTTGTCCTAATAAACTAACCTACACTGTAGCAGTCAACACTTTGATGAACATTGTTACTCAGCTGATAGAGTTGTGCCATTCCTGATGACTTGTCGTACAGAACTTGTAAGTCGCTTTGGATAAAAGCGTGAGCTAAATGACTATAGGTAAATGTAAATGTAAATGGAAGATTGCTCCACTTCTACAAGGTCCATTAGCATGTTCTTGGTTCTATGGATCTCAGGGAATGTATTCCCAGTGCCGGATATATTGGGTCTGTTACTTGAGTAAATTGTAATGAACCAAAGGAGAATATAAATGTTTTTTTTTTACTTTTATTTTTTCATCTTTGACGGTGAATAACACCATGCTAAAATTGACCAGACATGAAAAATTGCCAATGAGCTCATTCAGCACCTTCTTGAGATCACGTGTAAACAAAATCTAAGCAAATCTATAAATTACCTTATTAGGACCAAGTCACACATCTCCCCTTTCCAATGGCAGAGTTCAATCTGGATTTAGTATCACCAGGTGTGTAGCAAAAACGGTGAATGAAATCTATTGTAAGTACAGTAACTTTTTTTATAATGGAGATTTATCCGCCATTTTTCATCAGATTGCAACGCCATTTTCCTGCTGACCTGTCATACAGAACTTGTAAGTCGCTTTGGATAAAGGCGTTCAGCTAAATTACTAAATGTAAATGTCTACATACACAGACACAGACACAGACACACACAAATGCACAAACACACCAGAGCTGTCTGAGCTGTAATTTCGTAACCAAACCATGCAACGACTGTGATTAATTCAGGACTTTTCACACATGGTTTTGCTCAACATCACACACATGTAATCTACAGCTGACAATAAATAAATAATATTCCTTACTGCAGCCTGGCATCTTGACAAATTACAGATTGCATGTAATTTTGTTGCGTGTGTGTGTATGTGTCGCATGTACAGGCTTCATGACAGGTCCCGTAACAGGAAACCATCAGATCACTGAAAGACTCATTCTATAATGTAGGAAAGAGAGCCCGCCGCCGCTGAACACTGATGATATGATAGGACAAGTTATTTCCACTCTCACGTTGATTGACATGAGTATTGGCCAATAGCATGTGACATGATGAGATGAGTCGCACCAGAACCGTCTCTCCTGTCCCCCCTACTGTCTCCATAAGATGTAGCCCAAGATGTAGCACTGAACGGCACAGGAAGTCCTTCATTCCAACAGCCATCAGACTTTACAATGCATCACTGTGCCTCACTGCATCACTGAGCACAGGGTGACAGTACTATCTTCCTGGACTTAGACTTACTGTATATTCTGGATATTTTGACTGTATATTTTATATTATAATGTAACATAGTACATTTTATATTAGTATATTTTATATTAGAATGTAACATAGGAAATGTATATCCCGGACCATATTTTATCGGTAGGCTTATTTTTATTCTTATTTGTGACTTTTTGTTTTTGTCTACCTAAATGTTTACTGTTTACTGTGAGCGATTTGTAGTGCCAAATTTCCCTCCGGATCAATAAAGTATTTCTATTATATTATATTCTTCTAATCTAAGATACAAAATATTAGCCAAACACTGAATCAACAATGGGTCTCATTCCCGAAAATTTTCCAAAGAGTTATTTTGGAAGACTTATCTTGGAACGACTGAGACAGAATCAATGACAAGTTCACTCTGAGTCCCGAACGTGCTGGTAATATGACTTAAGTGGCTGAAACGGTCGCACAAATGATATGATCTGATATCTGCTTGGAGAATGGCATTCTGTCTTAAACTCAAAAACGCGTTCCCGTTATTACATTAATGCCTACGGCGTAATGAATGAACGCAGTATAGGCTTATTATTCCATTAATGACTTGTTGCATTAGGATTTAGTAGATACTATATGCTCTGCTTAGGTACAGTATGTACTTATACTGTACATGAGGCAGATCATATAGTATATAGCTACTAAATCCTAATGAAACAAGTAACTAGAATATATTAAGCCTATACTGTTCATTAGACATGTAGGCCATACTGGCGCACACAATACTTGTTATGGAATATTAATGCAGTCTATTGCCATGCGATTAGCTTTAGTTCTTATTTATTTATTTATCCACTGTCATTTCAGTGTTGGTGTATAGGCTATATAGTGTATATCAATATAAGTTTAATTGATTAATGATATATTCGAAGGAATGCAGGTTTATAGCTATATCAACCCCCTCAATTGTACAGTAAATTACCAAGTATGGTTTTGTCAATATTCCAATGTACAGTTTTGCTTGCACAGTGCTCCAACAGTTTCTACATCAAATGTATATACTCTCTTTTCTGGACTATTTTTGTATCACAAACAGTACTGTATTTGCAAATCTGGTATGTCATAAATGTATAGATGTAGCAGTACTGTCTATCTGTATGTTGTGTGTGTCATATATGTTATGATGAATTGAAAATGGGGGACCCTGATGTAAACTAGACGAAAGTCTTTCTCTGGTCTGCATCCCCTTAACAATTGTATGTAATTGAGCTGTACTTTATTGTACCCATTCTGCAATCTGTTAATAAACTTTTCAATCAATCAATCAATCAATCAATCAATCAATCAATCAATCAATCAATCAATCAATCAATCAAACAAAGGTCTGTCCCATTGTATACAGATCAATGGGATATATTGCATGTTGACCTGCAATCTTTCAAATGTATATACTTAATCATTAAAACAGATGTGTAACAAATAAGAAATACAAATTCCACAGAAGGCATTAAATAATTATTATTTTCAATCATTTCACAATAATTGCATAATGTGTTTGAATATCTGACTAATTAAAGTAATTATACATTTGTCCAAAATAGCTGGTTCAGATATGGTTAAGCAGCTGCCCTGTGATCAGATGAATCCACATTTTTTATTTTTCCGACATCAAATGCGTAATTTCTTATCGTACAAATATTGTCATATTTATTTTAATTATGATTAAGTAATTAATTCCAAGGAGGCCTGTAGCGTTAACATGAAGGAATCACTATGAGAACACAGTCTGTCAAGTTAATAAATGTTTTAATTAGTCAATCAATCATAAGAGTGCTCCTCAGCACTCTTAAATCTGCTCTCAGCCACGATCAAATCTGATCTCAGGAAAATTTGGGGACTCGCGCTACTGTGACGGATCATACTGGTCTGCGTTGTGTTGATGTTAAATGTTAATGTCCCGAGGGGGAGTCGAACAGGGGGCTCCCGCGCCGCGAGCGACGACACAGGCCGCTGCACTAAGAAGTGAATTCACTCCTAAGTACCGTACCTATGCGTCTGTTAACCCTGTTATGAGGAAGTGAGTTTAATTTACCAGCCCGCACTGCCACAGTCACTCGTCAACACACCTGTTTCCGTGACTGTGGATATACCCACAGGCTTCCCCGTTACACTATCAGCCCTAATATGTCTTAAATGGGCAGAAATCTGCCTAAGAGGACATTTTTGGTCGTAAATTCGTTCAGGAATGAGACCCAATATCTCCACATATTCCCAAGAACATAAACTCTATTTCAAACCCAACATGAACATTTGAAAGATGAAATCCTAAATTCATTAATAAATGAGTTGCATTATTATCACAAACCAAATTAAATCTCATTACCGGTGTATGTCATTGTTCTTTCAAAGGGCAATTAAAGAAGTATGGGATTAAGAAAATAATAATACAAAACCCACTGGGAGGCTAAAAGCATGCAGGGAACATCACACACACAGACACTGCAGCGCTCCACAGCAGAGCAGAGCAGAGCCAGGCTCTTAATATGACGAACAGCACACCCAGCCTGCACCAACACAGAACAAAGGGTTGACAGACAAAGAGGTTCAACTCTCTCTCTCTCTCTCTCTCTCTCTCTCTCTCTCTATCTCTCTCTCTCTCTCTCTCTCTCTCTCTCTCTCTCTCTCTCTCTCTCTCTCTCTCTCTCTATCTCTCTCTCTCTCTCTCTCTCTCTCTCTCCTCTCTCTCTCTCTCTCTCTCTCTCTCTCTATATCTCTCTCTCTCTCTCCATGCTGACGACCAGCAGTCCGACCCTATTGGTCGCTGAGCAGCTTCACTGGAGCAGGTGGGGGTTAAGTGGCTTGCCTTGCTCAAGGGCACTTCAGCGGTGGGTATTGAAGGAGAGGGGAGAGTTATTCATTCACTTCCTGGGTTTTCCTGCCGGTCTTGGGGATATCTTCCTCTATCTCTGTCTCTCTGTCTCTCTTCATCTCTGTTCATCTCTCTCCCCCTCTATCTCGTCATCTCTCTCCCACTCTCTCTCTTCATCTCTCTCCCCCTCTATATCTTCATCTCTCTATCCCCCTCTCTCTCTCTTCATCTCTCTATCCCCCATATCTCTATCTTCATCTCTCTCTCCCCCTCTCTCTCTTCATCTCTCTATCCCCCTCATGGCAAGCACAGAGAGACTCAGAAGAAGCTTCTATCCTCAGGCCATCAGAATGCTAAATGACAATAACACTATGTAACAACCATCAAATGCACTCACAGCACACACATCCACACGCACACACTCACTTTAAACAAACAACTCACTGCAGCACCCACTTTACCCACTTTAGAACACCTAAACACACTTTATATTTATTGGTAAAGAATTTGCACTACAACCCATACCTCATTACACCTTACTGTAAATTGTACCTAAATTGTACCTCATCCCATTTCTGCTGTGCACTGTATAGTATATAGTATATTGTATTGTAACTCAGTTACTTCTACTCTGTATTGTACATTGTATATATGAATATACTGAACACTTTTGTACATGTACTTGACTTCTATTTTATACGTGCTATACTTATTTTATACTTATCTATTTTTGTCTAGCACAGTCTCTGGAGCGTAACAGAAAGAAGCATTTTGTATAAAAGTATTCTGTACTTCTGTATGACAACTAATAAATAAACTTGAACTTGAACTTGAAACTTAAACTTGAAACCCTATCTATCTTCATATGTCTCTCTTTCTCTTCATCTCTGTTCATCTCTCCCCCTCTCTCTCTTCATCTCTGTTCCTCTTTCTCCCCCTCTCTCTTCATCTCTGTTCCTCTCTCTCCCCCCTCTCTCTCTTCCTCCTTATATATATTTCCCTCCATCTATATCTCTCTTTCTCCCTCATTCCCTCTCCCTCCCTCCCTCCTATTTATCTCCCATTCTCCATTTCCCTCATTCCTTCACTCTCTCTCCCCATATATCTCCCTTTTGCCATCCCTCCCTCCTTATATCTCTCCCCCCCCCCCTTCTATCTCCCTCTCTCCCTCCCTCCTTCTAGCTCTCCCTCCCTCTCTTTCCCTCCCTCCTTCTCTATCTATCCTTCTATCTATCTCTCAAACTGTAAAAACCTACATTCAAATCCATAAATACAGTATGCCGTTAGCAAACAAGGAAAAATAAGAAAAAACGCTTTGAGCAAATACAAAGTGTGGAATTTAGAAGTTAGCAGAAGCATAGCTGAGCATTTCTATACGCACTTTAAAATCCTGATGCATTATTAAAACATCCAAACTCCAAAGCCTGGAAGAGGAGCGTCTGCTGACACCGTTCCTTCCCTCTGCTTCCAAACACAACAGCCCGTGGAGACGCACGAGACATGTGGGAGAGGCGTGACAATGGAGTGAGTGTCAGAATGAATTGAACTGAGTGACATCTCATCCTAGAGCGTTGTGTCTCACGGCACGCTGTAGAGATCACTGTGCTGTATTAAATATCGCATACCATTGTATTTACAGTATGTGATATTGCACTGTACCGTACCGCTAAAACAGATATCAAGGAGAGCAATTATTCAGAAAGAAATCAGTTTGGACTATGATTTGATGTGAGACTCTCTGAGGTGATGGTTGACTATAATTGTGGTGCTTTCTTTTTTTATATATTATATATATATATATATATATATATATATATATATATATATATATATTTAATTTCAATAGTTTTTATTGATAATTGTAACTGTGTGAATGTACATCATGTGATGGTCTTTTGTGTCGGCCCCAGGAAGAATAGTTGTTTCTATGGCAACGACTAATGGGGGTCCTAAATAAACATAAACATAAACTGGTTTGCACGCTGGATGGAGGAAGGCAGTCACATGATCACTGATGTGGAAGAGCAACTCTGCACAAGTTTTCGTTCTATGTAAATTAGTGTGTGTGTGTGTGTGTGTGTGTGTGTGTGTGTGTGTGTGTGTGTGTGTGTTTGTGTGTGTGTGTGTGTGTGTGTGTGTGTGTGTGTGTGTGTGTGTGTGTGTGTGTGTGTGTGTGTGTGTGTGTGTGTGTGTGACATCATTCTAATGATGAGGTCACAACAACTACAGGCCATTAACTCAGCATATACTGTAACGGCATGAATGTAACAAAGACAATATTGGCAAAGTGACCAAGAAAACAGCTATAGGGGTGAATTCTAACAAAGCAAACTCATATTTGCACCTTCTATACGTCCTCCAATGACCAAAAAAACGAGGATGCAAAGAAGTGACGACAGCAGGAAGACAATGACGGGAGGGAATAGAGGGTCAGTGGTGTCTCTCTCTCGTCACAGTGAGTACACGTCCCTGGG